>NC_080572.1:111636315-111939927 GCF_030247185.1 Malaya genurostris
ATTTCATGAGATCCTTACTGTAAATCATCCCTAATCCCTCGATCGATCGAATGGAAGAACCTACACTGGCCGCACGAAACGTTTTGATGACTATTTTACTCCATTTCTTCCATTTTATGGTATTTTATTATAAATCGGTCTTAAATCATGGAAAAACTTATTGGAAGTATACTAAATCTAGCTTATCTTATGTAAAAAAGTCTGTAGAATCGAATGCCAGAACTTATACTGGCCGCACGAAATATTTTGGTGGCTATTTTGCCCCAATTCCTCCAATATGTGAAATTTTCATCCAAATCACCCTTAAGTCTTGACCGAACCACGTTGAAAGCATACGAGAACCATCTTATATTATGTAAAAAAGTCTGTAAAATCAAATGGAAGAACATACACTTGCCGCACGAAACGTTCTGGTGACTCTTTTACCCTAATTCTTCTATTTCATGATATCTTCTTGTAAATCGTCCTTTAATCTCGGTAAAACTTATTGGAGGCTTACTAAATCTAACTTATCTTCTGTAAAAAAAGTCTGGAGAATCGAATGGAAGAACCAACACAGGCCGCACGAAACGTTTTGATGACTAGTTTAACTCATTTCCTCCATTTTATGGTATTTTATTGTAAATTGGTCTTAAATCATGGTAAAACTTATTGGAAGTATACTAAATCTAGCTTATCTTATGTAAAAAAGTCTGTAGAATCGAATGCCAGAACTTGTACTGGCCGCACGAAACGTTTTGGTGGATATTTTACCCCAATTCCTCCTATATGTGAAATTTTTATCTAAATCACCCTCAAGTCTTAAGCGAACCACGTTGAAAGCATACGAAAACTATCTTATATTATGTAAAAAAGTGGGGTTAAATAGCCTCCAAAACGTTTTGTGCGACCAGTATAAGTTCTGGCATTCGATTCTACCGACTTTTTTTTACATAAGAGAAGCTAGATTTAGTAAACTTAAAATAAGTTTTACCGAGATTTATGGACGATTTACAAAAAGATATAATGAAATGGAGGAAATGGGGTAAAATAGCCACCAAAACGTTTCGTGCGGCCAGTGTACACTCTTAAATTCGATTCTCAAGACATTTTTACATAAAATCAAGCTATTTCAGCAGACCGCACTCGATTTTTTTTCAAGTTACAGAACAAATACTACAGAAAACCCTAAAACTGCTGGGCATTTGGGATAAAACGAGCAGGATGGCGATTCATGCGGCCATTAAAAACCATTCCATTGAATTTCTTGGATTTTTTTTTACATAAGAAACACTCTTGGTTGTTGCATTTTTGCATGGTTCCCGATTTCTTTTGTCACTGTGCATTGGGGAGATCAATTTGTCTCAAGACTATGTTTTTAAAAAAATGCGGATGTATTTTTGCATGCACATTTTTCGGGTCGGTGTTATTCAAAAACTGACAATAGTTCACAAATAATGTCTAAAATGAAGTAGTGGCAAATTAATTGGGCATTCTAAGAAAAAATGTACACTGAATCCTTGTTCTTTGTTTTTTTTGTTTGAACATCTCGAAAGTGATTACCTTAGGGGAAAAAGGACACAAAAAAATATCTTACTATTGATATGTGAAATTGTGTTTAAATAATTTTTTGTTATCAAAAACTTGAAGATTTCCAAATGCCTTCAAATCGTTTTAGCTTTAACTTATTTATTTTCTACAAGACGCTAATCTAATTAACGTCAAAGTAGTTTTGATTACTGTTTCACAATACATACACAACTATAACTTGAGCATTCTACTTTTTTAGATTTTTTTTTAAATGCGTAGTAGAATTCTTGCAACTGCTTCTTGGACATCATTTTTGTACAATTAACAGTTTTCGAGTTACACCGATCACTTCTTAAAAAACTCAATCTTGAGTCGAATCGAATTCTTTCGTATGTGCAAAATTTAAAATTCATGAAGACGAGTACAAAGTTACATCCAAGTAAGTCGATTCTGATTTTGTTACCTTTTTTGTTGTTAATTTATGAATTTCATTCGTATGAATTCCATCAAGAGCGAGCATCCAATATACGTTCGGATATGTTTTGAATAAGGAATCGATACACATGCATGTTAAATGAGTTTAACTGAGACATTGAATTAATCAACAGTGTTCCATCGTCGATTAGTAAAAGTATTGAACAGCGGAGCAAATAACTGCAATTCAACATTTACTGAATATCAATCGGATATTTTATTCAGTATTACAGTTTTTTTATGTTCCCGCGTGATGATTTGAGTTGCCTTTGTTCCATTGAAATATTTGAGGAAAGTATTGAAAAACAGATCGACTCTAGAACGACACTCGAATGGAACCCATTCTGCATCAATTAATCCCTACAAAAAGGCCACCATGCTCGGGAACGACCGACGGCGGTTTTGAAGAAAAGCCTCACAAATTTACAAAGGATGTTTGCTGTTCGCAGTAGGAATTATGTATTTCAACAACGGAAACAATGATTTGCATTATCATTATTCCTCCCTGTTTCGGATCGGACCCTTATTTTGACAGCATGTTTCCCAGCTAAAACCTACTCAAAACACAAATCCTCGCCTCGCGCCAGACAAGAAGGGTCCAACAAAGGTGCAAGGCGAAAACCAGGTGGATTAGACGGCATTTTGAATGGCAGTCTCGTTGCCTGGATTTGCTGCCGAGACCGTATTTGAATGACGATGCCACTGTCTCTCTAATCCGTTTAGGGATTTGGAAGTCAATGTCAGTTGTTTGACCAATGTATAAACACATTTTGCATTCCCAGCGGAGTGTTAGTAAATCAATGCAGCAATGCTTGGAATCATTCAAATTGGTTCCTCTTTTCGTGTCGTTAATCAAGGAAAATTGAATTCTTCTTAGCTTATTATATGGTTCAGATCATGTGGTAAGAAATGCACCAAAAGCGTTATATGAAAAAAAGTGCTTTAGGGTGATGTAGCTATTTCAGCACTATCGTTTAGTTGAAATTGAGATCGTAATAGGTGAACATGAGCACGATTCCAATGATTTTTAAATTCAGTTTTTGATTTTTAAATTCAGTTTTTGTATAAGCATTATTTATGGTCAAAAAAAGACAATTTTCATTATCGGTTTGCCATTTTGACTTTGGCCTTGCTTTTCAGAAAGACACGATAAAAACATCCAAGAAAACTTCAAGAAAAACATGTCTTTTGGTACGATTAGTTTGGTGTCTTCACCAATGTTTTACTTAATTATTGGGGCTATATGGGGCAAGTTATTTTTAGGAGTAATTTTTTTTTCGATTTCATAAAAGTATGCAAAATTCTCAATGAAAAAGTGCATCACTGAGCTGTAATGTTATACACCCTCATTCTTGTTTACGGCCGTATGCGATACGTTCGAAAGTATATCAAATTCGTATTCCCGTTTACGTTCGAATCAATCACACTTTTAAACATCGTAAATGCATAAAAACAACGCCCATCCAATTTTAAACTATCAGTTCTGGTACAGATATAAGTTGTAATTAAAAATCTTCGATATCATATGTTATTTGATTTGTTTTTTTTTGCTGATTTTGTATCATCATGCTTGCTTGCGTCCGTATCGACTATTCGTCGAACATATGCTTTCGAACGAATGCGAACAACCCATTCTTGTTTTCTCTAGAATGTGTACGAACGCAGTTCCTGTGCAAAAGAAGGATCGGCAGCGCAGGTAGTTTTTTTTAGGAAGGCTCCAAGCATCAAGAAAATGACGAATGCTACATAATAAATAAATATCGTACTCAGGACCAATTTTATTCAAGTCGATAAATGAAATTTTCAAATTAAACTTCGTACAAACAAAAGGACAGCATTTAAAATAGCAGTCTGATCAGTAGTATCTGCGAAAATTATGTTGCATTTTTCTTGTAATTTTTTCATGTTTTCGATAGTCTCCATATTTATTACATTGCTAAAATCATGCATTTAATAAAGTAAAGCATGTTTATCTATGGCTTATTTTCCATAAAGTACCTAATAGATATTAAATTTGATCCGCAAAAACTTGGAACTGCGCATATATTCGAATGCTCGCCAGAAAAATACATCATTTTACTATGACTACTATGCTTTCTAAATGTTACATTCTAAATTTATGATTTGATTGCAAATCACCTTTAGATTCGAAAATTAATTTGTTGGAAATCGGCTAAACTTTTTTCAATGTGTTCGAACGGTTGTTTCGCAACATTAAACTGACTAATCAAAACCACGGCATTTCGTCTATTCGTCCGTAAACGAGAATGGGACTTTTCATTCGTACGAATGATGTTCGAATACACGTATCGTTTGAAGCTAAACTGGCATACATTCTAGCGTTTCGCATTTAGTTAATCGCAAGAATTGGACTGATTTCATCAAGGCTTAGCATTTATTTGTAGAAGTTCACTGATATTTGAATATTTTGTGGCAAACGAGTCGCGTTCGAATTCATTCGAGTGAAAACAAGAATTGCTTATTCGTATTCGTTCGAAAGTACTCGTTCGTCGCGACCATATGGACGTAAACAAGAATGAAGGTGATAATGTTATTTTCGATCATTTTCAAGTGTTTTTTGAGTCGTGAAAATTTTCCTGAAAGAGAAGTTTTTTTCTCATGCTTGGATTTATTCTGTGATATAGAGAATAGTATGCTATAAGGTGCTATATGAAATTAACATTGCTAGGAATAACGTTCTCTTCTTGTCACAAAAACATACTTTCAATTATTTATGTTGACGTATTTTTTCTGGTCTGACACTATTTACGAACGTAACTGTTTATAATCCAAAATTAAAAATGCTAAGGGACTTGGACTCGATTGGTCTAAAAAGTAAGAGAAAGAAAAACTAACACAATTTCCCTACAGAAAATCACAGAATTGCGGAAGAAAATTACGTCTTGATTGCAAAAACCAAATAATGTATATAATATAAGTAACACTGAACACCCAACTGAATTTTTAACAATTTGAAGTTTGAAGTTTGTTCATATTGCAATCATTAATACGTAGAAAATCAACTAACACAAAAATTATTTTCATATACGGCTACAATAGATTATAAAAATACCAAACAATAGCTTAATGATCAATATAATTTCAATGATAATAATAAATTTTAATTTGAATAATATAGGAAATATTGTAAGAAATCATAAAACAAACTTGTTCCTCTCCGTTTAATTTTCTCGGAGATAAGTGAATATTGTTTGGGTCGGTTTAAAACTACCATTGAAAGATTAAATGGGTATCATTTCCGGTGCCGTATTTATAGTATTATAAGTGACATTACCGATAAAACGCACTGTTTTTGGATCCGAACAAATTTCTCGGAGATATCCTTTCGTTTTCAACAAGTTCTGACTCGCTGTTGTTGGTTCATTATTAAACGATGCAATGATATATGTGAAGTAACTGACAAAATATACTTTTTCTCTCTTTTTAATTTTCTCGGACAACTTTGAATATTGCTAAGGCTGATTTGAAAGCAACTATTTAGTCATGGATTAAATATAATACAATAACTGACGTAACCGACAAAATACACTTTTTCATTTCCGAATTATAAGACAAACGGATTATGACACCATTAGGTGAATAAGGAAAAGGCTGTTATTGAAATTTTTTCATGCTTTCCAAAACTCGGGTCGAAAAACATAAAGAAAATCTATTTATTTCAATTTCGGTATTTTCCATAATAATATTCCTCTTCGTATTACGGTTGCTCCCCGTTATAAATATCATATCCCTCGTGACCACTATTGCTAATAAAACTGATTAATCGTTCAGAAAAGCATCTTTCCGCATTTTCCCTTATCAGTGGCGTAACTTGAATAATTCGCACCCGGGGCAAAATATGATAGTTGTTTTCCGACACTGAGAAAAATCTTACAAAAACTTTTTTTCAGATTTTGCAAGAAGAATTATAGATCTTTAATAAATATTAACAGTCGAAAACAGTCGTTCCACACTTCTGCCGACCATTTTTGACAACAACCCTGAAGTTATATTAATTCCAACACCTTGTTCCAATCATGAGTTGGTTCAAACTGGCTCTGTTGCCAGGTATACCGATTTCTCGGTATTTATACCTATTTTTGACCTTTATACTGCAATACTGATATGCTCACCTAAAATACCGATAATTCGCTGTTCATACAGATAAATACCGATTTTATGGTTTTTCTTGGATTTGCATGACAAAAGGTTGTGTGATGGGACCTTGTTTTTCTTTGCTCACTCACAGAAACAGAATTTTGAGAAAATGACCTGACAACTCTGATGCTAACCGCTTTTTTTTGTCCAAGATGAAAAGACTAATAAAAAAGTTCATAATAAAAAATTACGCCAGGTGCATTCGTTCCATTCGCGGAAATCACATTTTTCTTGAAAACCTAAGATGATATGAGTTTTTTTCAGATGCTATGTAAATAAAAGTCATTGTCGCAATACTGGTCAGTCATTCTTTTAGTTTGCAGGATTTGTTAGTTCATTGCCGAGTAAAAACATTTTACCCGTTCAGGTCTCCGTTTCCCAGTTCGAGAAATATCAGACATAGTGGTCAAAAGATGGCTGAACTGATTTAGTCCTAGAGCTATGAAATTTTTGTTGGTGGTAAAGTTATTGTTGAGCAAGACAGCATTACATCATTAGGTGAATTAAAAAAGGCTTATTCAAGCATGGGAATATTTTTTTCGTCAACTGTTGCCTCATGTCGTTCATTTTTTGTTCTAAGTGCTGTTGAACATGCTATTCTAAAGCCAATTCTCAATGATCTAGTCCATTTTGCGGCCATTAATGAGTCATCGATCGCAGAAGTGAAATTATCAATACAAATGCCAATATTCAAATTACACAATGACGACTCATCTCTAGCATCAATTGCTTCATTTGAGTATACATTTCATATTGGTGAGAAACGATAGAATAAATGTAACAGTTTCTCTTGGAACATGTGCTGCGTTCCACCGGGGATTGACTTTGTAATGTCTAGAGCAACAGACCAACATACCAACACCTTTACCAATCTGTGCTCCAACGTTGGCGTAAATCCCTACTGTAAATGTTACTTCTATCGAACTTCTTTCGAAGGGATCAGCTGCAACAGAATCTTCCGTTGAACACAACCAACAGTAGCCAAACAAAACCAATATAGAAGTCAATAAATTAAGCGTAGAGATCTTGCAAAGAAGAGCAGAAGCAAACTTTGAAAATATAGAACAAATGTTTTTCAAAAGTTTTAATTCAGTTCTGTTCGAAAACTTTCTTCGTATCTTGTTTCAGTGCTGATTTTTTCGACGGCGCTGTTTCAGTGTCTATAAACATTTTACTCTCCTGTTTGGTCCATTGCAGTGGCGTTGCATTCGGTTCTTATCAGCCGTCAGCGAGTTCGTTTGTTCACGTTCAGTCGAGTCGAAGTATCTTTTTCAGCGGCAATGTTTTGTACTGGATATTTTCACTCTACTTCTTCTAATGGATACAAACTTATTCTCCAGCTTTGTAAATAAATTTCTTCTTATCAAATTAATTGCTCAATTAAAAAACTTATTCTCCTTTGTGCCGGGAGCTTTCGAATCCAACTCAATACCAAACAGACGGATGAAGCTGTTGGCGTTTCGATTATATGCTTAATTATGACTTTTTTATCCCGATAACCGCTGTCTTCTTCGGTTCGGGGTATTTCATAAGTCATCGTGCGGTTTGTTTCGTTAAAAAGTGACAAATCGCTGAAGAATTTGTAATCCTGCCAGAACAAACAATTTCAATATTTCTTATGTCGATTTAAAAGCTTTTATTGTTTTGTCATTAACCGATGTCCGACGAATTAATGAGTGCATTGAATTGGAAAATGCATCAATATTATTCTAGGTTATATATATATATATATATATATATATATATATATATATATATATATATATATATATATATATATATATATATATATATATATATATATATATATATATATATATATATATATATATATATATATATATATATATATATATATATATATATATATATATATATATATATATATATAATCCCAGATGTCTGCTTGACAAATATTAGTTAAATTTTATTCTGTCTTTTTTACCTAGATTTCGAGTTATGTGCTAGGCCGATATGTAAATTGAAGTATTTTTTTACATTACGAAGCTTGGTTATGCATTTTTTCGGTACGCAGCAGTTAAGCACGCGCATAAAATAATGTCTTCGGTTAAGTTTAATATGATTGCAGGCGACACACTCAGATATTGTAATATATAGATGCGTCTTTAATCATGTTTTTTATACAAAATGTTCGGATTTAAAAACATTCAAAAGTTCTCTAGGAGAAAGAGAGTTTGACTAAGCTGGAATCGAAAATTCGGGTGGAATACCGTCAAGCCTAGAATCTTTCAAAGCATTCAATTCATTAGGCACTTAATGTTTTAATTTTCAATGGCATGTTCAGAGAGAAAATAAAAAAAAACACGATATCGACACTCTTAGTGAATCTAGTCTTGAATTTTTGGGTGTGAGTTGTAAATATTATTCGCAGTTGACTTTTACTATAGGTTTCTGAAGATATAAGATTTTCAATGCAGTTTACCTTTATTCAGTTCGTATTTCCTCCAAAAAGAAAATTTTATTGCAAAGCATGTTCTTTAAAAGACTGCTAATTTGAAATTTGAATAAAACACCTGCCAAAATTTTGAAATAACCTTTTTTTTCATTATTTGGTGAATAATTGGATAATTTTATTTATCGGGCCGCCAAGACTATTTTTCACAAAGCCATTCTTGGGGTCCAATTTTCAACCACTTTTTCAAGCATTTGAGGACGTATTTGAGCAATGAAACGATAAATATTAGTTTCCAAAGCATCAATCGTTGCTGGCTTATCCTCATAAACCAATGATTTCACGTATCCCCAATCCAACTTCTTATGCATGATGAAGAATCGATAAATTGTCGTTTTCTTCGACACTGGCCTGAACGACATCAATATTTTCTTCTGTACGCACTCTTCTCATTCTTATCGATAGCTTGGCATTCAAAAAAGTGAACGTAGAACGAAATTTGGTAATTACGTTCTTTATGGTGGTCTCTGACGGACGATTATGTGCACCATAAAATTCACGAAGTGCTCTATAAACAGTTTGAATTGAACATTGATTATGAAAATTAATTTTCACTATTTGGAAGCGTTGTTCTGAAGTTAACTTATTCATGATAATTTGACAAACAATACTGAGTAGAGACATCACTTTACACTCTCAAAACAACTTTCCGACAATAGAGTTATCCCTACTGAAAAACACACTTCCTAAAAAACACATGTTACTACCCGAATTGACACTAGCGATTTCCTTTAAATATATTTCTGAATGAAGACTTCCGATTCTAAATTATTTCCTATGTTGTTCTAGGAATCAGGAATAAGAATAATTGCCAAAATGCACTTTAATGATATATTAATTAAAGGATTGCTAGCCTATAAGGGAGGCCAAACAATCTGCTAAAACCTTTCGTGGTCAATACAACAAGGATACATTCACTCCGTGAAGATCGATTAATCCCTTTGACTATAGCTCTTTTTCGGAAAAATCGAAGCATTACATTCCTTTTGTGGAATTTGATCAATTACAGAATCATTGAATGGCTAGTGCTATCATACTACTGACACTAAGAATCAAGCTCATCTTCGATCAACATATTATATCTACACTACACGGGCAAAAAAGTATACCTTCATGTTATGATAATACACTATGATTAAAAGTTATCTGATCATGAACCATTTGGGCAGATTTCTCTGAAATTTAAGCGTAACGCACTTCACATTGATGGCTTCAGGCGTGTTTCTGCTAGGATGTTTTAAAATATGACGATACCGAATTAAATGGAACGATGTGATAAACATATTTTTCTATGCAATTTTAACAAATTTCTCAAATGTCATGAATTCGAATAGCGAAACAGTGAAAATCACTGCGCATTTCTTTCAATTGAATCATTTGAATTTATAATTAAAACATTCTGATTTTGAAAAACGAGGACGCTTGATATATCGTGTTTCCTTGTGATCATTGATTCGGTTTTGATTTTGTGTTTGAGCTCAAAAGAGCTGCATGAAGAAACACTTGTGAATTGAACCTCATAAAAACAAACTTTTGTAAAAATTTAGCTAATACCGCGGAATAATTTTTATTTGTTTTCCAACAATTGTCTGCAAAATCATCTTATTTTAAATTTTAAACGCTCGTTCGCTTAGACAACAAGTCAACCCAACGACCTTAAATTTACAGAACATACCTGAAAATCATAAAACCGTTACAAATGCCACGCCTAGTTCTTCTAAGGCACCAATTTCTTCGAATTCAAAACAAATAACATGTACGCCTTCCAAATCGTCTTCTAACGAAAACAATTTATTGACAGGTAGATCGACCTCGTCATCATCTTCTTCTAATGACAGTTACGCTTTGGTAACAGGTAGACAAACACATCTTAATTCTTCTAATGTAAATAATCAAAACACAGGAACGCCTTCCAGTTCATTTTATAACGATTACAATTTATTAATAGGTAGATCGGCCAAATCATCTTCTTCTAATGGCAGTTACACTAATGTAACAGGTAGAAATCTACCTATCAATATTCCTTCAATGCCATTCGCTACTTTAAAAGAAGTCGATTTAGGAGATATAACTGAAAATAAAATGATCTACCTATACGATCAACTTTTTCAAATGATCATCCGAATGAATTCGACTTCATCATTTTTGAAGCATTTCAAATCGGATGGCAATTTGCAAATAATTTTAAATAAATTATGATGAATTTAAAATTTAACAGTGATGTTAAATAATTATTTGAATATCTGGAATGCTCGATCTTTAAAATCGAGTGAAGATGAATTTTATAATTTTCTCAAAGTTCACAAAATTCATATTGCCATTGTGACAGGAACTTTTCTTAAACCAAATGTCAAATTGAAAAGCAATCCACATTATGTGATTCATCGATTTGACAGGTTTACTGGAATGGGTGACGGAGTTGCCATTTTTGTCCAACGGCAAATTAAACATCGAATTTTACCTTCTTTCAATACTAAAGTTATTGAAAGCTTGGTAATCGAAGTTGAAACCATCCATGGAATTTATTTCATCGCTGGAGCATATTTGCCATTCCAATGCATCGGCGAACAATTAAATTTCTTTGATGGCGATTTGCGAAAACTCACAAGACCGCAATGTGGAAGGAAAATTTTTTGGATGCCGAATGTGTTAGCAATGTATGAAACTTCCAGATCTGATGTAATTTCATGAAAAATTGTGAAAATCGATTTTGGGACATAGAAAAATTTTGAGACTCGGCGGCCTTGGTCGTAGTTTGCTTACCGAGGAATTCAAAGAAGCTCATCCAAAATCAGTTGTTTTGCCAGAAACATCGACGTACCGTGAAATAGAGGCAGCCTTGGGCATTCGTATGAAAAGCTTACATGTTATTTTGCATGAACATTTAGTTGTAAAAAAAATTGCTTACGTTGGATCCCACATAATTAGATAATCGCCCAAAAATAGACTAATAGTTGAAAAAATTTGGTGTATAATATCTACACAGGTAACGAAACATGGATTTACTCATATGAGAACGAAATTAAACAGCATTCGACTGTATGGGTGTTCCAAGAAGAACCGAAGGGGAATATTTTGGAAAAATCTAGGGGAATATTTTGGAAAACAATAAATCCATTTCCGATCAAATATAATACTGCTTTCATTTTTAGGCATAATACATAAGTAGCAACCCTCGTACAGCCCTAATGCAATGGGAGTCTGTAACGACTTTAGTTTCAAATTAAAAGCAAAGTAACACGAATAGCAAGGGTCCTAAGTTACTACTCTGCAGGATGCCTGATTTATTCGTAAACCCGGAAAATGTGCTGAGATCTATATTCACGCGTAATTTTCTGTCAGAGAAGTATCAGAATGAGATACTGAGATACTGAAAAGTTGGAGATAACATCCCTTTCTGCTGTCGCTCCCACACTAGTGTGTGTGTCGTAAGTATTGAAGTACAAAAGTGTACCTAAATGCTTACACCACTCATTTGGTAGTATTTCTGAAAGCAAAAGTTACAGCTATAATACATTTGAGCTTGATTATTGACCTTTTTGCAGCTTTGGGTTCAGCCCTAATTGGAATTATTGTTTAGCAATCGAAAACCGCTTACAAATAAATGCTTGAGCCGCTCTAGTCGATGACCAACATGCGAGCCACCCCGGGGTATTCCCCGCGGATCCACATCAATAGAAGCATGCGGCCTCCATCGAAGTTCCAATGTCACCTGAACAGTTTCTTATGATACCATCCACCAGTTACGGAAGAACACCAGCTGGAGGCAAGATTTCCCAGAATTGCTGAGAAGCAGTGTAACAAATTACTAAATTATCTCAAAATTACTAAATTATCTCGAAATATGATTAAACGATTGTTTCGTAATCACTTGTCAGATTAGCCTTACGACATCAATATTTTCTTCTGTACGCACTCTTCTCATTCTTATCGATAGCTTGGCATTCAAAAAAGTGAACGTAGAACGAAATTTGGTAATTACGTTCTTTATGGTGGTCTCTGACGGACGATTATGTGCACCATAAAATTCACGAAGTGCTCTATAAACAGTTTGAATTGAACATTGATTATGAAAATTAATTTTCACTATTTGGAAGCGTTGTTCTGAAGTTAACTTATTCATGATAATTTGACAAACAATACTGAGTAGAGACATCACTTTACACTCTCAAAACAACTTTCCGACAATAGAGTTATCCCTACTGAAAAACACACTTCCTAAAAAACACATGTTACTACCCGAATTGACACTAGCGATTTCCTTTAAATATATTTCTGAATGAAGACTTCCGATTCTAAATTATTTCCTATGTTGTTCTAGGAATCAGGAATAAGAATAATTGCCAAAATGCACTTTAATGATATATTAATTAAAGGATTGCTAGCCTATAAGGGAGGCCAAACAATCTGCTAAAACCTTTCGTGGTCAATACAACAAGGATACATTCACTCCGTGAAGATCGATTAATCCCTTTGACTATAGCTCTTTTTCGGAAAAATCGAAGCATTACATTCCTTTTGTGGAATTTGATCAATTACAGAATCATTGAATGGCTAGTGCTATCATACTACTGACACTAAGAATCAAGCTCATCTTCGATCAACATATTATATCTACACTACACGGGCAAAAAAGTATACCTTCATGTTATGATAATACACTATGATTAAAAGTTATCTGATCATGAACCATTTGGGCAGATTTCTCTGAAATTTAAGCGTAACGCACTTCACATTGATGGCTTCAGGCGTGTTTCTGCTAGGATGTTTTAAAATATGACGATACCGAATTAAATGGAACGATGTGATAAACATATTTTTCTATGCAATTTTAACAAATTTCTCAAATGTCATGAATTCGAATAGCGAAACAGTGAAAATCACTGCGCATTTCTTTCAATTGAATCATTTGAATTTATAATTAAAACATTCTGATTTTGAAAAACGAGGACGCTTGATATATCGTGTTTCCTTGTGATCATTGATTCGGTTTTGATTTTGTGTTTGAGCTCAAAAGAGCTGCATGAAGAAACACTTGTGAATTGAACCTCATAAAAACAAACTTTTGTAAAAATTTAGCTAATACCGCGGAATAATTTTTATTTGTTTTCCAACAATTGTCTGCAAAATCATCTTATTTTAAATTTTAAACGCTCGTTCGCTTAGACAACAAGTCAACCCAACGACCTTAAATTTACAGAACATACCTGAAAATCATAAAACCGTTACAAATGCCACGCCTAGTTCTTCTAAGGCACCAATTTCTTCGAATTCAAAACAAATAACATGTACGCCTTCCAAATCGTCTTCTAACGAAAACAATTTATTGACAGGTAGATCGACCTCGTCATCATCTTCTTCTAATGACAGTTACGCTTTGGTAACAGGTAGACAAACACATCTTAATTCTTCTAATGTAAATAATCAAAACACAGGAACGCCTTCCAGTTCATTTTATAACGATTACAATTTATTAATAGGTAGATCGGCCAAATCATCTTCTTCTAATGGCAGTTACACTAATGTAACAGGTAGAAATCTACCTATCAATATTCCTTCAATGCCATTCGCTACTTTAAAAGAAGTCGATTTAGGAGATATAACTGAAAATAAAATGATCTACCTATACGATCAACTTTTTCAAATGATCATCCGAATGAATTCGACTTCATCATTTTTGAAGCATTTCAAATCGGATGGCAATTTGCAAATAATTTTAAATAAATTATGATGAATTTAAAATTTAACAGTGATGTTAAATAATTATTTGAATATCTGGAATGCTCGATCTTTAAAATCGAGTGAAGATGAATTTTATAATTTTCTCAAAGTTCACAAAATTCATATTGCCATTGTGACAGGAACTTTTCTTAAACCAAATGTCAAATTGAAAAGCAATCCACATTATGTGATTCATCGATTTGACAGGTTTACTGGAATGGGTGACGGAGTTGCCATTTTTGTCCAACGGCAAATTAAACATCGAATTTTACCTTCTTTCAATACTAAAGTTATTGAAAGCTTGGTAATCGAAGTTGAAACCATCCATGGAATTTATTTCATCGCTGGAGCATATTTGCCATTCCAATGCATCGGCGAACAATTAAATTTCTTTGATGGCGATTTGCAAAAACTCACAAGACCGCAATGTGGAAGGAAAATTTTTTGGATGCCGAATGTGTTAGCAATGTATGAAACTTCCAGATCTGATGTAATTTCATGAAAAATTGTGAAAATCGATTTTGGGACATAGAAAAATTTTGAGACTCGGCGGCCTTGGTCGTAGTTTGCTTACCGAGGAATTCAAAGAAGCTCATCCAAAATCAGTTGTTTTGCCAGAAACATCGACGTACCGTGAAATAGAGGCAGCCTTGGGCATTCGTATGAAAAGCTTACATGTTATTTTGCATGAACATTTAGTTGTAAAAAAAATTGCTTACGTTGGATCCCACATAATTAGATAATCGCCCAAAAATAGACTAATAGTTGAAAAAATTTGGTGTATAATATCTACACAGGTAACGAAACATGGATTTACTCATATGAGAACGAAATTAAACAGCATTCGACTGTATGGGTGTTCCAAGAAGAACCGAAGGGGAATATTTTGGAAAAATCTAGGGGAATATTTTGGAAAACAATAAATCCATTTCCGATCAAATATAATACTGCTTTCATTTTTAGGCATAATACATAAGTAGCAACCCTCGTACAGCCCTAATGCAATGGGAGTCTGTAACGACTTTAGTTTCAAATTAAAAGCAAAGTAACACGAATAGCAAGGGTCCTAAGTTACTACTCTGCAGGATGCCTGATTTATTCGTAAACCCGGAAAATGTGCTGAGATCTATATTCACGCGTAATTTTCTGTCAGAGAAGTATCAGAATGAGATACTGAGATACTGAAAAGTTGGAGATAACATCCCTTTCTGCTGTCGCTCCCACACTAGTGTGTGTGTCGTAAGTATTGAAGTACAAAAGTGTACCTAAATGCTTACACCACTCATTTGGTAGTATTTCTGAAAGCAAAAGTTACAGCTATAATACATTTGAGCTTGATTATTGACCTTTTTGCAGCTTTGGGTTCAGCCCTAATTGGAATTATTGTTTAGCAATCGAAAACCGCTTACAAATAAATGCTTGAGCCGCTCTAGTCGATGACCAACATGCGAGCCACCCCGGGGTATTCCCCGCGGATCCACATCAATAGAAGCATGCGGCCTCCATCGAAGTTCCAATGTCACCTGAACAGTTTCTTATGATACCATCCACCAGTTACGGAAGAACACCAGCTGGAGGCAAGATTTCCCAGAATTGCTGTGAAGCAGTGTAACAAATTACTAAATTATCTCAAAATTACTAAATTATCTCGAAATATGATTAAACGATTGTTTCGTAATCACTTGTCAGATTAGCCTTACGATCAGTATTTGTTTTGTAACCGACAATATTGTTTTTTCGTTCAACCCCCACTTCGTCTCTCCATCATCTTCATTGGACACTAACTAGAGTTGCTCGCAGAAATTAACCCGGCCGTCCCTTCCTCTTTTTCTTTGTCTATCACCATGCTTTCTTCGATCACTAATTAGATCTACATGCCGATTCTAACATCGTCGTTAGTCCACGCTCCTTTACCACCTCCTCCACCAACCCTGGTACTCCATTCGCCTACCCACTTTTTTCTTCTCTCTCACCTTTTAAGAAAGAGCACTATTACTGCCATCCAATGCTTGGTGTCATCAACTAGTTATTTCATTGTTAGTTTTTATTGTTAGTTCTAATTGTTAGTGTCAAGTCCAAATGTATCTGTTGGATCTTTGTAATCTGTTGATACTGATGAGGAGGTTTTATGCCTGCTGGAGAGAGATTGCTATACTTCATCTCCATCGGGCTTTTCCCTGCTCCCAAATAAATAAATAAATAAATAAATAAATTATTCTAGTTTCAAATAGTTGTAAAAAATGCCCTTGTCATCGTAGAACTAGTGTAGTATTCCTTAATAAACATATCTTGAAAAAAAAAACAAACAAAAAAAAACAAATTAATTCCTAAGTGTTCATGTTAGTTACCTACTATTCAAACGATGGTACATATGCGCTTAGAAAAAAGTAATATTTATTCGATGAGTCAAATTGTTGTTGCTAAGAAGTTATTAATTTTATGGAAACTGTGTCCAAGCAGAAGTTCAATATGAACGATAGGGCGCTGCAACAAATCTAGAGTATAACTTTATAATAAATAATTCTACTTATATGCTCGTAATTCATATTATTATAACATAAATCGAAATTTATGTAATCTTTGAATGTAAAAAAAAATTAAATTACTTTAGTTTCTCGCATCTACCATCCAGTAAAAATTTATGACAGTTGCAGTTTTCAATCAGATTATGCGAAATAAATCCCGTCTGTTTGCAAATATGCTGGAACTTAATTTCCCTACCGATTCACCGTTCATCCATTCCCATCGGTGAAGTTAGCACTATTCTGTCAACTATACTATTTTCTTGATATCAGTATTCTGCGGCATCTGAGGCGATATTTAGCTACATCACATGCGCCATAAATTATCCGGCAACGATCAGCTAATTGTCGCCTGAAGAGAAAATTCGTTAAAAGTCGTCGATGAACGAGAAACGTGTTCTACAAAAAATCATGTTTCTGCGTCCTATAAAAGAAGATTATGAACAAAACATGGTAATTTAAGACGTAGTGGAGTTCTTTCTTGATTTTCGTTCTAAAACACAATTTGAATGATTTATTCTCATTGATTGAAAACAGAACGTTGCCATGTGTGTCGGTGCTCGAGTTCCAAAGCACACGGAGGGTTGTTTTTGAAGCAGTTTTTTTACAAAAAGACTAATCCTTATAAATATGCATTCATTTCGGTTCCCAAACGATGGATTGCCTGTTTCAGGCTGGCAGTTAGTAAACGTACACAATATTTACAAGAATCGATGTTTGAAAGCAGACGCATAAATAATCTGATCGATGGAGTAGGCTCTAGCAGAGCAAGTTATAATACCCACTAACCTAGTTATTATGTCTAAGGATAAAGAATTGCACAAACTCGGATATTTTTCGTTGATCAGAACACGCTCTATCGATGTTGGAAGTGTGGAGCTAAGCCTCGATATATTTTTTCTCAAAACGAAATAATCCATAAATCTTCCTTTTGCACATCTCAGTTAAAAATATAGAGCTTAATTGCGACTATATCGGAAAGCTATTGAGAAGCGTTCGATATGAATTTTTGAAGTGCTTAATTTATTGGCTCTGTGCCCGGCACAGACATGCCTGGGCGACATGGTAATTTGAACGTGTGGCACCGAGAAAGGAACTGGCATATGGGTTGGGTTTACATTGATTGTTCATTCTTTTGTTAAGTAAAAACCATATGTCCCAAATTTGGTGACAATTCTATCGACATAAAGATCTAGGCGAATATTGCCAATTGCCGGAAATGATACGTTTTTGTGACTGGAAATATTTGCATAAATGCTGAAATTGTTCATAAGAGCATTGTGATCGAAAGTAAGTGACGTTGGCAAAGGAGGAAAAAAACACTGAATAATCAAATCCGTTATTCAAGCAAATCCTCAACATTGGATAGCATGGAGAATTAGGCTCCCATCGATATGAATATGATCTATCGTAGCAGCAGTATCACAAAAAAACCGATGTGATGAATGCTATATATTTGAGAGAAGTGAGAAACCTAAAAGTGTCTCCATTAAATAAAAATATCTAACTGCACTTGATGGAGTGGATGAATAGAAAAGCTCGGTTGGCTGACTTTCGTCGTGGTTAAGTGGTCAGTCGATATAACAAAACCGCTTACGTTCGGGACGGAAGAATCCAAGTACAGTATTGTGTAGTGAACAATAGAACGACCTCGGAATGAGTGAACCAAACGAACAAAAGCAACCGCCGACATGAAAGAATACAATTGTTGTTGACTTTAGGCAGTGCAGAATTCGACCTTCGATACGTGTACTCGAAGGTTTGCTTAAGGAACAGATGCATCTTGACATTAAACGTGTGCATTTACTTCAATGCAATAAGACGAATAATGTTGTTTACATTCAGTTTTATAAAGAGTTGGATGCAATTCAATTCGCAAAAGACAATAACAATGTGCATGATCTTCCCTCAAGCGTCAACGATTCTTATATTCGCAAAACTATGTCCCAATACGGAGAGATTCTCTCTATCGAAAAAAAAAGAGGAAGAGCTTTTTCCCCGGTATTCGGAATGGCGTACGTTTGTTACGTATACACTTGAAGAGGCCTCTACCTTCTTATGTGATTTTCGGTCAAGATACAAGAATTCCGTGCAAATCACTTGTTACCTATGACAATCAAATGGCCACATGTCAGTATTGCCAAAAAGCTGTTCACTACGGTAAGCCATGTGATAAACTGGACAAGGAGACAACTACACCAAAGGACAACGGTGCTTCCTTCACACGAACCCCAAGCAACCCCAGTACACCTGTAACAGCCACCAACAACAATAAAGCATCCCCTTCAACGAAACCATCATCATTCCCTATAGAACAAAGTACACCAGCTGCAGTTAACAACTTACCCTCCAACCAACCAGCAACTGCAACCAATGTACAACAAGGCGCATCTACAGCAACTCTCAACGAGCCCAAGACTGCGATCAACAAGGACAACGAAAAGAAAACGGAAATCACACACAACACCGACGATGAAACAATGGATGATGAGATAAGCCGCGGACAAAGTGACCCCCGATCCTCGTTGGATGGATATGGAAACTCATCTCCCCCTAGAAAAAGGGTGACAACGAGATCCAGCAGCAAAAAAAAATAAAATGGAAGCCAATCGGCCACGTGAAGCTTTTACGCAAAAAGGCCAGAATAAAAATTTTATTACAAAAAAAAATGTCTTGATGGTTTTCCGAATCCAATCGTAGTCGTCGCTTAATCACTTCGAAAATTCGTTGGCTAACTCGGACGTGAGCAACGTTTTCAAACAATTCCGTGAGTTGCATACTATCGATCGACAGAATCGCAGCAAGAATTCGTCTGCGAGAAGGATTTCGCTGATTTCGGTTCTGTAAAAATCCAATCAGGACACTGAAACAGACTCACGCTATCCAAAAACATGTCCGTAGGTTGTATCATTAGGTTCTTACGAAATACGAAGGATGCATATCCAAGGACGACAAAACGAAGGCACGTACGATGGATTATGAGCAGCTTCCAGCAGGTCGAATTTTTTTAAAGCCATTGGTCGAGGTTATGTCTCTAGAAAGTTGAAATTAATTTTTGCGATAAATTCACAATATAGTTTATAATTGGGCTAGGTATTAACAGTTTCGGACAAATAACCCAGGCTTCAGTAACATACAAGGATATATATTTCCAAATGTATAAGCTGGAGTTCCTGAAACAGCGTATTCTTCTGTACATTAATGCTCACATTGGACCTGCAAAACTTTGGTCGCAGGGTGCCAGATTCTGACTATACGGGGGATGGGGAAGCAATTCAAAGTGTAGTACGTTCAATTCAACAATCGTTGCCATTGACTTGCTATTCGGTTCATTGTCTTGGCAAAATAGTGTTTTTTCTTCAATATATGAAGTAGTTCAATCAGATAACAACGCTTTGTAGTATTCGCTAGCGATCGTTTATATTTTCTCTATATAGTGGATGAAGATTACAGCATGTACATCCAAATTATTTATGACTAGTAAAAATCGCCAAACACTGCCCTGAATCCTCTGAATTTACAGCCTCAGCTATCTCACGCAATTTCAATTTACGATTAAATATACCCAATTTGTGGACGTTTTGTCTTTCTCATATAGACCGATTAGGGACCGTTCATAAACCACGTAGACCACCCCCCTCCCCCCTCGTAGACTTTCGTAGACTTTACAATTAGACCCCCCACCCCCCCCTAAACAAATCTACGTAGACCTTTCTTTGTCACAAAAAATTTTTTTAATCATTTTTCGGTGAAAGGTTTTGTTATTGATGATTTCACATTTAGTTGGCATTCTGTAATAAGATTAAATAAAACCTGATCCACTACCGTTGACATAAAGTCTTAGTTATTCAAGATATTCAAGAGATAAAGATATACAATAAATCTCAAACGGCTTCACTGGATGAACGATGAGAAAGAAAATGTGTTTCCTTGTATAGTGATTAAAATCAACAATTTTATGGGTGGAAATAGTGGATTTCAGCCTATGGGATGTATTTTTTGGCAAATGTGGCCAATTCCTATCATTTTGAATTTTAAATCTGTTTTTCGTTGGATAAAACCACATTGCTTCATGTATGAACAAAAATATGAATAACTTTTTAGACTTCCTCGCGATTTGGTATTTTCATAATAAATTTCTTTTTCTTATTCGTGATCGTGAGTGATAAATTCTGATCATTTCATCACCCAACATCGGTCCTTTGCCGATTTCTAAAATTCTCTGGATATCACCTTTCACTGCTTGATTACGATGTGACTAAAAAATAATCGGACAGTATAAAAATTGGAATTTATTCATTTACTCCAATAAACTTAAAGTTCGATGACTATTTACAAAGAAAAATGAGCTTAATCAATTTATGATTATTTTTGTACTCTCATTTATTTTTTCACTTCTATAGGGAATAGAAGAATGAAAGAGAAACCAATAGAGTCGCCTGTCTTCAACTGACTATACTTCTACTTGGTCATAGAACTACGGAGTATCTCATTTTTTATCATTTGATAATCACTTCCGCAGTATACATTACAGTCGACGATGTTAAGGTAATTCGACGTGACAAATTGTAATTCTGCTCTCAAGCATCATGCATTAGGTTGAATACACAATTTCAACTGTCTTTTTGATCAATCGAAGGAAACGCGCGAACGGCTAACTGAACTCAGTTATATTGCTTGAAAAGTTAAAAAAAATTATGAGACTACGTAGACTTTAGGCAACACCCCCCTCCTCCCTCGCAGACAAACGTAGACCAATCTATGTGGTTCATGAACGGTCCCTTAGTGTAAATTACTGAATTTCATACGGATCCAACCTCTGGTTCCGGAAGTATAGAGTAAAGTGTGTTGAAAATGGTACACCGTCACTAAACGTGGTGAAATAAATTGGCCTAAAAACTACACAAATCGGTAACCATTATCAGTAAGCAGCCAAACAAACCGATTCCGGCTATCCTGGTTCTCAGTTTCCGGTTCCGGAAGTTTCAGAAAAAGTGTTCATATATTCCAAAATGGATCTCACTTACTTTTCTTAGCGATGGTTTGACCGATTTCCACAAACTTAGGTTCAAATGAAAGGTCTTGTAGTCCCCTTCTGAATTTCATCGGGATCCGACTTCCGGCTCCGGAATTATAGGGTAAAGTTTTTTATATCATAACTTAAAACATTTCTTTTCGATTTTTGAAAAAAAAACAAGAGATTGTTTGTGCAGCTAGTATAACATAAAAAATGTCAATTCAGAAGACGGTATAAAATTTTCAACACACTTTACCCTGTAATTCCGGAACCGGAAATCGGATCGGAATGAAATTTATGAATTTCGTAGGGAACCACAAGACCTTTATTTGAACCTAAGGTTGGGGAATATTTTTTTTTGCCATATACGTCTTTGCAATTTCAGCCATAAAACGCTCGCTATATTATTCACTGTTAATGGTATTTCCTTTCTTAAGATAAATATTGCACCACGCCCATCCCAAAATACCGAGACCATAACCTTTCTAGTCGATTATTGTGCTTACGGGCGCATTGGACGAGGTACACGAGTTGCTGTCCACTCAGATGACGATCGTTTTGATTCCGGAGTGAAGCGATGAATCCATGATTCATCCATTGTCACATATCGACGCAATAATTCCAGTTTGTTACGATTAAGCATGGCCAAACACTGCTCAGAATCATCAACACGTTCTCGTTTTTGGTCAGCAGTGAGCAAACGCGGCACCCACTTTGAACAGAGCTTTCACATAGTCAAATTCTCATGCAATATAAAGCCAACATGTTCTTTTGATATTTTTCAGATGTCAGTAAACTCATGCAACTTCACTTTTCGAACGATTTTTTTTATGTTTTCAAGTGTTATCACAATTACTACGTGAACAAATTAAGAACTAGACGGATTTTTGACTTTCTCATATAGAAAGGTTATGCAATCACTTGAAAAACCGACTAGTGAAAATCGGCCCGGAGGGCTTCGACTCAGTTCATTGAGCTGAGCAATGTCTGTGTGTGTGTGTGTTTGTGTATGTGTGTGTGTTTGTGTGTGTGTATGTATGTGTGTGTGTATGTGTCAAATAATCTCACTAGGTTTTCTCGGAGATGGCTGAACCGATTTTGACAAACTTAGATTCAAATGAAAGGTCTCGTGGTCACATATGGAATTCCTGATTTTCATCCGGATCCGACTTCCGGTTCCGGAGTTATAGGGCAAAGTGTGTTAACTGTACACCGTCACTTGAAATATTTTCAGGTGCAACAAACATTTAAATCGTATTTTAGACTGCGCACTAGTAGAGTTTGTGTGTCATGTTAGTTGGTAACCGTACAAACCGACTTTGATAATACCGGTTCTCGGGTTCCGGTGCCGGAAGTGCATATAATAGTGAACCCACTTCGTTTTCTTAAGGATGACTTACGCAATAAAAGCACTGTTTTATTCTGTATTTTATGCACAAAAAAATTTTTGAATAGAATACCACAATATTATATGTACATGAGAAAGGCATAATTACACCACTAGGTGGATTAAAACAGGTTTTTTTTCGTTATTAGAACTATTGTGTTATCTATGGCGAAAAACATTAGCACTTGATTTTATTGAAAAGTTCCTAATATAACCTTTCCCAAAATAACTAAAACTATACCACTTTCCAGTAGGATACCTTTCAAAGGTCAATATGCTACAGCAACCAGCAATCAACGTTAAACTTGCAAACTACTTTGTTCAATAGCTGCACAGTAGTAATTCATTTTGAATTATTCCAGAGCCACGTAAAACCAATGCTTACCAAAAACAAATAGCAATTTTACATGTTGAATGTTTCTCGTTTGAGGCTATTCACGATAGCGAGGCGAACATTTTGGCAGTACTTTTTAGCACCGTACCCGCCCTGCATTCAATTAAATATGCTAAAATTCACCACAACCAGCATAGAGAAAACATAAACCGATGTTGCTACCACGGAGTAGTGCAGATTTAATTGTTGCTTTCATTAAGTGGCAATAAAAAAGTTTTATGTTTCGACAATTAGTTTTATTTCTCGCTTTCGTCCCAGCTTTTTATGGTATGTCTACAATCGCAACTCAGATGTCGGATTATCATAAATTACAATTCCGAATATGTTGGTTGTGAGCCAAGGAGTGCAGATTTTACCGGAAATAAAATTATCTAGATTAAATCATCAAACCACCAGTTGTGTAGTAGAAGATGTTTGTCTTATTTTGCACCTTCAGAAGTTTTTCGCAAATTGAATGTTTTATTCATTCTTCGGCCTCGCGCGAACTTGTAAATCAAAAATTTTACTGTCCTTCACTTGTTGATACGGGAAAACTATTTTCAACAACTTGCTGACGAAGAGCGTTCAGAATTGGCTCCTTCTCATTCGCCAACTCATCATTGCAGTCAACTGTGGAACTGCCTCTTCGATGTTGTTGTCTCCGGCTTCCAAACGCTACTTAACAGTTAAGAAGCAGTTACCGCCACCCATGTTTCCCAACCAAGTTTCGAACAAAAGGCTTATAACTTCTACACGCCCGATATATCCTACTCTTAGAAAAGTCTCAGCTGGCTGTTATAAATGAAGGGAGGTTTCCACTGCTAACAAGGCAGAAGAGTCTGTTGTAATTAAAACATAATCGTCGTTGCCGTAGAAGGAGCATCCTTCCTCTATTCACACGGTTACGGCTCGATAAAAGCGCATTATGCTTTACTCTTTAACATCAGAAGCGATAAACTTTCTCTAATACCCGGTTGCTTCTATTCTAATGCTCCGCAAATACGCATTAAGATATATCGGATAATTCCCTTCAAGTACATGTGCTTCCTCTATTGTCAACGTTTCGCAAATTCAAAGCAATCAGTTCGACAAAGTTCAACTAAAGTTCTAAGTACTAAAATTATTTGTGTTTACTTACCTGTTTCGGATGGTTGAATGTCTTCATAATAAAAGCATCTTAAAATATTTACTTCTGCGATTGGATTTCAACAATTTGATTTTTTAAAGCTTAGAATTATTCATATATTTCAGTACATAGTGCTTGACACTGCACCGTTTTGCGATTGTTAATCCCATGCCGAATGTACCAACCAATCGATTCAGCTCGACGAACTGAGCAAATGTATGTGTCTGTCTGAATTTGTGTACAGAAAAAAGATGCGTAGATCTCAGAGATGGCTGGACCGATTTTGATCAGCATTCGTTCTTTGATTCGTTGTTTACTTTTTGAGTCATAATAAGTTTTATGTCAAAGTTTGCATTTTATTGACAATATTTGTCTTAATTACCCTCAAAAACAAAATGGATTCAGAAATTTAGATACCTCATTATAATAACTTTCAAACAAGCTATAGTTTGTTGAAATGTTGAAATGTCTATTTTTAATGGAGATATTGACATTTTAGTGAAAGTGACATTACATCTCTTGCCCAGTAAAAGGAGTTTCGAGGGCTCCATGATAAAGCGATGTTTGGAAGCAAAGTGAAATACTATTTTTATTACGCAATTGAAAAACTTTGTACGGCACTTAAAAGACTGTAAACGGCATTCTTTTTCATGACAATTTGTGGGAATTTTTTGCCTTATATTTATTCATTTATTAAGCCAAACTAATGTCTAAATGGACAAACAGAGTGGGAAAAAGCCGTCAGATGGGCTGGAAACAGATTTATGTCATTCTCAGGCAGGCGTAGAAACCACTATCGTTTAGAAACAATCACAAACAATTACCTAATAACTACACAACATTTTAAAAATTAACTTAAAATAAAATAAATTATAACCAACTATCTATCGTCAAATTGTTGTAGATCGCTTGATTCTTTCAGCAAAGCGAGCTTGATTCTTCTGATATGAAGCGGCGCACAGTGAGGAAAATGGACCGAAAACGCGACGACTTTGTTGGACGTATGATACAGCTGACCACAAAGCATTTCTTTTATGTAAAATCGTCAGTCACATAACGCTATCATGTTCATTTTACAACAAGTTCCCTTTTTGTACTGGATTGTATTCAAGTTTAACTATATAAGATGAAACCGAAATACTTGCAGATGGCCGGATAATTTTTCTTATGTAAAAAAGTATAACAAACCGTTTGCAAAGTTTTAATAGTAGTAGGAAACTCGTTGTACCGTGAAATTCAATCTATAATCCAGAAACAGATCGAATACGATCTATCCATATTACGTAGAAAACTTAAGCAATCTAAGTACATACAATGGGAATGACAGTACTAGCCCTTTTAACTCGTCTTACCCCAATTTATTTCATAAATCGTATTCCGAAATAAGGCTGATTGCAATTGATTAAAATCAACTGGTAATAAATAGAAAGTCTCAAAAAGTAGTTTATAAATAGATTCAATGACCGCACGAGTCACGTTATACCGTTTTACTTCAATATTGATAGGAAAAATTTGAGTAATACGGTATAACCAGATTCATGCGGTCAATGAATCTATTTCTAATCTACTTTTTGAATTACCTTGGTAATATCATTCGATTTTAATCAACCGCAATCAGCCTTCTTTCGGAATGCGAAAGGAAAATTAACTTATGATACGATTTATGAAATTGATTGGCGTAAAACGAGGTCTAACGAGCTAGTACTGTTATTCGCATTGTGTATACTTGGATCACTGAAGTTTTCTACGTAATGTGGACTATTTCAGGATTGTACTGCAGAATTGAACTTAAAATCAAGTTTGAGGGAAAATTGGAGCAAAACGATGTTGCGCGATTCATGCGATCATGGAAACTATCTGGTAATTAATTTGTGGGGTTATATGCGTAACATAGAACTGTCTTGGTTTAGTATAATTGGCCCAAACACCGACCAGCAGAACATTTTTTTCTGTGAATTTATGGAAGAGAAAGATTTGGGGTTAAACAGAATACGATTATGTCATTCTGATTAACAGGAATCCATTTATATAACTTATGAAAATAGATTTTGATTAGTCGAATCCATTTTTGTCAGAGTTTTACAGTTAGTTTTTCGAAATGAAATTTCCAAAATCGAAAAAAATATTTCAAGTCCCAGAAACTCGATTTTTTCAAAAAAAAAAATCTTTAAGATGACACTAAATCTCAACGTTTCATGCAATTCTAAGACGTTTGACATCAAAAAAAAATTCGATTTCGGAAATCTCATGTACTCCCCTCATAGTGATTTTTCAAGATCGAAAATTTAACCGCTGGGTAGCACCTATTACCCATATCCGATTAAGCTCAAACTTTGCATGGGAACCTTTTTCGAGGTGCTTGAACTTTTGAACAATAGAGCTTTACGAAATTAGAGGTGATCCCAAAATATTGGCACTCTTATATACATTAGTGCGGTGAAAAACAACGTGTTTTGTCGGTTACGCCACTTATTCAATCATATCTCCGGAACCAAAAGTCACAGCCGCTCGATCTTCGAACTTGATCAACGGTCTAACAAAGGCTTTCAAACGAGCATAAGTTTGTTAAAATCGGTTCAGCCATCTCTGAGAAAATTGAGCACGTAAAAATACAACGCGTTTTGTCGGTTACGTAACTTATACAATCATATCTCCGGAACCAAAGGTCACAGTCATTTGATCTTTGAACTTGATCAATGGCCCGACAATAGCTTTCAAACGAGCCTGAGTTTGCTAAACGGTTCAGCCATCTCTGAGAAAATTGAGCGCGTTTAAATATCTTCGAAAAGTGCACACACACATACACAGACATTTTCCGATCTGGTCGAACAGAATCGAATGGTATATAACACTATGGATCTCCGAGGCTCCGTTCAAAAGTCGGTTTTTCCAGCAATTGTAATATCTTTCTATAGAGAAAGGCAAAAATCCTTCCTAATCCACATAGTGGAGTTTTCATTGATCTTGAAAAATCACCAGTACATGACATTTCCGAAATCGATTTTTTATGCCGAAAATCTTAGAATTGCATGAAACTTCGAGACTTAGTGTCATCTCGGAAGTTTTTTCAAAAAGTTTTCCGAGGCTCCATTCGATAGTCGGTTTTTCCAGCAATTCTAATACCTTTCTAAAGAGAAAGGCAAAAAGGAAGACCATAGGTGTATGAATAAGTTCGTGTCGTTTTCTAACAGATGGCGTCACTTTTTTCTATTCATAAAATTTTATTTCGGCTCATTCGCTTTTCGGCTTGACGTGGTATGTATGTATGTATGTATGTATGTATGTATGTATGTATGTATGTATGTATGTATGTATGTATGTATGTGTGAAGCCAACATCAGTTCAAGGCATTACCAATGTATGCGGGTAGACTACAGTAGATCCGAATTTGATTATCAGATAGCTTTCATATAATTGCTGTTAAGAAGGCCAAAATGGGTTTTGAGGACCCTGCGCCTTCCAGCAAGAACATCCGGCCATATAATAAAGAATTTCGCTGTACCAGCTTAAACCCGCATGATGGTTTGTTTGTTAGAAGGGTGCGTCTTACTCATTTCAGACCTTCAGGGAGAAACACAAAGCTTCCCCCGCGTGACTCAGGTTGATAATCCACTCCATCATCCAGTCATTCATTTGTAAGATACCCTGATGCACTCCCTGCCCCTCCCGTTGTCGATATACTTGAGCATAATACAATATAATATAATATAATATAATATAATATAATATAATATAATATAATATAATATAATATAATATAATATAATATAATATAATATAATATAATATAATATAATATAATATAATATAATATAATATAATATAATATAATATAATATAATTTAATATAATATAATATAATATAATAAATTACAATATAATATATCACATCCAAGTTAGTACAAACTTTTTTAAAAAGCTGTGTAAAGCATACAAGTAAAAATCCATTAAAAATCACCGTTGCACGCGACTTTGCAGGTATGAATGTCGGTTTGATATCTGTTCTCTGTGATATAACATAATAAAAAATAATATAATATAATATAATATAAGATGATATAACACAGCATACTATAATATAATTTAGCACAATATAACATAACATAATACAATATAACACAATACTTATACTTATAATATAATATAATATAATACAATATAATATGATATAATGCAAAGCAGTATAATACCATACAACATAACAAAATATAATATAATAAGATAATATATGAAATAATATGCTATGATACAATCTATAACAGTTGCTTTCGCAGTGTAAGTTATGCTCTTCTTTCGTCGCAGTTTTGCAGGAAATATAATATTTCTTTTTATTAATAATAATACTAATAATAATAATAATAATAATAATAATAATAATAATAATAATAATAATAATAATAATAATAATAATAATAATAATAATAATAATAATAATAATAATAATAATAATAATAATAATAATAATAATAATAATAATAATAATAATGATAACAACAACAACAATATATAATACAATGTAATATATAACAAATAATGCAACAAACAACATGTTGCAATATACTATGATGTAGCACTTTAAGATGGGCTTCAAACTACAATCCATTTCGCACCCTCTCATTCTGCTACTAACGCAGAAGGCGATAGCACCCAGTCGACGCCGTTCTATTGACCAAATGTCATCATAGACGCTCGGGGAGGCATGAGATAGGAATTTGTGAGGACTTAGTTATCTCACCATTTTACGACCTTTTCTCTTTTCGGCTTGACGTGGTCGTTTAAAAAAATAAATGATTTTTTTTTATTGGTGGATTTTGCAACTTTTTTTATTGAGGAGAGGCGTTTTCATGGCTACAAAGCGAATGAAGGGGGACCAGTGGCTCGCTATTCACGCTTCCGTCCATTGGTTCGGTGTCACTGTTTTATTTAAAAGATATTTTTATTCAGGCCTTTTTGCGTACAAGCTTCACGTGGCCGATTGAGCCGATTTTTTAAATAATTTTTTTTTGTATTGGATCTCGTTGCCCTCCTTTTTTCTAGGGGGAGAGGAACTTCCATTTCTTTCCTGCGAGGATTGAGGGGTACTTTGTTCGTGGCTCGTTGCGACATCCATTGCCGCATCGGTGCTGTTGTTTTCTGCACTTTGTGTACTTTGTTCTATAGGGGATACTGAAGGAGATGCTTCATTGTTGTTGGTGACTGTCACAGGTGTATTGGGGTTGCTTGAAGTTGGTGTGAAGGGAGCACCATTGTCCTTTGGTGTAGTTGGCTCCTTGTCCAGTTTATCACATGGCTTACCATAGGGAACAGCTTTGTGGCAATATTGACATGTGGCCATCTGATTGTCATAGGTAACAAGTGATTTGCACGGGATTCTTGTATCCTGACCGAAAGTCACATAAGAAGGTGTAGGCCTCTTTAAGCGCATGCGTACGCGGAAAGACTGAAATCAGCATTTTGGCGAAAAAATTAGTTAATTTTCTAATTTTAGTTAGTTAATAATACAGTTTCCACTAAGAGTTTACGTCATTTTTACATATCTGTTTAGAAATTTATATATGGAAATATCGTAACACATGCGAAAAACATCTAGACAATTTGCAAGCAGTTTCAACAAGACCGTCTTTTTTAACTTTTTAATGGATTGTTTTGCTTTGACACTTCTCATGAGTTTTTGGCTAATAAACTTGTTAATAGAACCAATTTCATTTTTGTTTTTTTTGTGCTGTCCTTCAATAATGATGGTAATAGATAAATAGAAACAAATTTTTTGATTTTAATAACAAAATTAGTTGTCAATGAGAATTTCGTGTTGGATTGAAATATTGCTGGTTTTTGTCCAGGATATTCGCCAACTAAACTCATTTTTTAAAAATATGAATTTTTTTCAGCATAATAAATTCTCAATTTGAACTAATTTTATACAGGGTCCGGCACTCGAAGTGTAACCAACTTCAGACCTTCGAGCCTGGCGTCAAGGTAAATGCGACATATTATTGGGAAAGTATTCTGGAGGTTGCTTTGAAGCCGTGGGCACCGTCTCAAGGCCATAGTCAAGGCAAAAGGTGGTCATATCGAGCAAAAGTGAATTGATTCTGAATTTTGTATTATTTTTACACATTTTGTACTTTGAATTAAGTAAAAGTAATTTTCCAAACTGAACTTATGGCCTTTTTAATTGGTTACACTTCGAATGCCGGACCCTGTAGTTATTTTGGAAATTTTGTTGTTTAAATCAACTAATTCAAAAACAGTAATACGAATTAGGCGCAGAGCTAATTTCGGTCGTTCCGTGTAACAAACGTACGTCATTTAGAAAACCGGGGAAAAAGTTCTTCCTCTTTTCTTTTTCGATAGAGAGAATCTCTCCCTATTGGGTCATAGTTTTTCTAATATAAGGATCGATGACGCTTGAGAGAAGATTATACACCTGCACTTCTATAGCACTATCTTCTATATATACTGGAATGTTGTGCTTAATGTTTTCGTGCTCCACATAGTGCACATTGTCATTGTCTTTTGCGAATTGAATTGCATCCAAATCTTTATAAAACTGAATGTAAACAACTTTTTTTGTTTTTTAAGCAAACCTTCAAGTTTTCGTAACGAAGGTTGAATTTTGCACTGCCTGAAGTCAACAATAATTGTATTCTTTCGTGGTGCGATAACTTTTGTTCGTTTGGCTCACTCATTTCGAGATCGTTCTATTGTTCACTACACAATACTGTACTTGTTTTTTTTCGTCCCGATCGTAAGCGGTTTTGTTTTATCGACTGACTTGGATGAGATGTGACAGCGAACTGAGATGATGTCACTTGATTTTTATTTCAGTGAGTCGTGCAATTTCAGAATCAGTGTGTGTCATTTCACTGAAGCCAAAGCAACAATACCTTTTTACTATGAAAATGTCGAATTTTGTGGGTAATTAAGTATTTTGGCGGGGGGTTCTTTGTATTATAATTTGATCGGTTGTTTCGTTGACTACAAATATTTTCAATTTTGATTATTTCTAGCTGATACAATTTGGTTCTTATGCACATTAACACTATAAAATGAAATGTAAAAGATAATTTCATTCAATCGCAATATAATTTTTATACGCATGAATTTCTTGCTCATTCAAGACAGAAATTTTTGAACTACCTTCAATGATAGATTTTTCATTCTAACAATTTCATTTGAACTCAGATTTCAATTTTATTATTGTTTTCTATTTGGTTATCAATTTTACATCAGCATTCTTCCAGACCAAAAAGGGTTACTTGCATCATCAGTTCCCCATTTTGACTCGTTGACACGGATCACATGGGCTAGATATTTAGTCGGTTATCCGATATACTATAAGAGTAAAAACCGAACTAAAAAAATCCAAAACTAAATCTGAAGCTTCCTTCCTGGTATAATATAATTAAATTCCCAAGCGTAAAAGTTTTGCATCTGATTGAAAATATACGCCATAATTGACTCTTTAAGGAAATAACAATCTTATGTAACAATCGATCAAATTTCTCATCTGAAATGGTTCATTCGAATGCCTTCTGAGTTCCGTAGCCAGATAATGTTCACTAAACATCTATGTAACTTTTAAGAGCCTTTCTTCTTCAAATACCATCACGTTGGCCAACACATCCCATCCATGCTCCTTTAATCATACAAAGATTACTCAAATTCTTCGAATTTCCCACCCGCATCGCATCCCCCTTGTGTTGTGTGTATGTGCTTACATGAATGATTTCGTACTTTCATCGGTACCAGATTTGCATCATCACAGAAGATGGCTTACTACTGGCGGGGACGAGGAGGGAGTAGATAACGAATCAATCACGTGCCGCTGAGGTAATCACGTGTACAGCTATATAATGCTGTTCCTGCATTTTCCATTGAATATTTTCCGGGAAGCACCATAAACAACCAGATCGGTTTAGCAGATATTCAAATTAAATTCCACATTCTTTCAATTCTAACCATTATTGGATAGATTTTCTTGTGATGACGTGGTGGGTTTTCGGATCAACGATTCGAATTGCGGTCGGTTGTCCGGAGCGAACTTTGTTTGATCATTTTCCGCTGAAAGAGGAAAGTTACACGATTTAGCGAGCGCTCGTCTACCTGGTGCACCTTTTGTTATCACATTTCAACCAAGAACAATCAATCAGAGATACGGTTTATGGGCATAGGTTTCAAGTGTTTAGCATCTCATGTATAGTAAAATGGCGACTGAATTAGTTTATTTGGCAGACAATTTATTTATTTTTAGAGAGTGCAAAATTGAACATGCGATATTAAGTATTGTGACTTATTATACAGTTTAATTTTGCACAGAATTCTTTTTTTCTGGTGTGTGGTACTTAACCCAAAGTATAAACATCCTGATATAACTGTTGAGTCTCATAAGATAATTTTAATAAATTATCGAGAAATTTCAAAGTTGATTGAACTGGTAAGAAATGTTCGTTATAAGTTTCATTGATCAATTCCATCAATTCCATTCCATTTCCATCATTGATTTTCCATTTAACTCAAAAAACCCAACAGAGTTTCGTGTATAGAAAGTTACACTCTATGTTAATATTTTCCTCCATTTTTTGATTGCAGAATACTCGACTAAGTCTTCTTTATGTGCGCAATTGTACTCAAGTTTCAAAGGTCTACTTCAAAATTGTTATGTTACTAAAGTTGTTACTTTGATCTAAACGTGAAGTTTTGTTCAAATACATTAAAATGTGACAAATATGCTAACCATAACATAAATGCCATTCCTTCAAAGCATTTCTTTAATATACAAGAATCACACATTTTTTTGAATTCTTTTACAAATAGATAGTCACTTTTCAGTAATACAAAAAATATTTCGAAAAATTCCCATTATGTTCATTATGCAGATCGCATTCTTTCTTTCCCTAGACAATTTGTTACATAAATTCTACATGTTGGTCGCACAATTCGGCTTTTGTGGTTTAAAAGTTCCAGTTTGCATCGCAAGTCCTGTAGTTTCGACTTTCGGTTGGAAGCTGGAAACTAAAAGCTAATACGAAAGACTTTTTGCGTTTTGGTGAGCGCGTGAAGATAACTGAGCAAATAACAATCTGAGTCATATTGCGTTAAAATGCATCCACATATTTCAATTAAATTAAATTCTTTTCAACCAGCATTGTTTGAAGGGTCTAATACATTCCGGCTGAAAATGGTAAAAAAATTTTTATTCAATGAATTGTGAAGCATAACTTGGTACATGCTTTGTTATGTTTGTGAAACATTGTTCATAGAAAAAAGTGAAAAAGAGGCTAGAGCGTTTTCACGAAGGACTACGTCCTTTTTCTAAACAGAGGAACGAATTAAAAAACGGAAAATAGAACCGTACAAGCAGTGTTCAGGTTTTGAACATCTACAGCAGAAACAATTTCAAACAGACTTTCGATTTAATTGCACCTACAGCTTGAAAATAGTTCTACGCATTGATTTGAATAGATAAAACCATAAATTAGATAAACAGTGGTCAAAATATCATACAATAAAGGACAATGTTTAATTTACCTGTTTGCTATGTTTCTTCTAACAGTTTCGAATCAATAATTGAACGGTTTTCATTGGATTTATGCTGTTTGCATATAAGAAAGGTGAGCCAGTGAGACCAAATACACAAACTCGTTAACCACCTCGATATCGTCACCGTCTATCAATATTCGTGTGTTACGTGTTACAATATCAATATCGTCAGCGAAGCCAAAAAGTTGTACGGACTTTCGGAAGATCGTGCCACTCGTGTCGATCCTCGCTCTTCGAATCACACCTTCCAAGGCAATATTGAACAAGATACACGAGAGTCCATCACCTTGCCGTAACCCTCTCCGAGATTCGAAGGGACTCGAGAGCGTCCCAGATACTCTGACGTAGCACATCACTCTATCTATCGTTGCTTTGACCAATCGCGTAAGTTTATTCGGGAAACCGTATTCGTGCATGATCTGCCATAGCTGTTCTCGATCGATGGTGTCGTATGCCGCTTTGAAGTCAATGAATAGGTGATGCGTGGGTACGTTGTATTCACGACATTTCTGGAGTACTTGTCGTATCGCGAATATGTGATCCGTGGTAGCGCGGGCTCCAGTATATCCCGCTTGGTACGGCCCTACGAATTCCTAAGCTATTGGTGATAGACGACGGCAAAAGATTTGGGAGAGTAGCTTGTAGGCGGCGTTGAGCAATGTGATTGCGCGGTAATTGGAACAATCCAGCTTATCGCCCTTTTTGTAGACGGGACATACCACTCCATCCATCCATTCCTGCGGTAGAATCTTTTCCTCTCAAATCTTAGAAATCACCCAGTGCAGCGCTCTAGCCAGTGCCTCTTCTCCATGTTTGAGCAGCTCGCCTGGTAAATGGTCGTTGCCCGCGGCTTTGTTGTTCCTCAGCTTGCCGATCTCCTCACTTATCTCAGACAGATCAGGTGCTGGGAATCTGTCGTCGGCTGAGCGTGCACCCAGATTGATTCCTGTGTCGTTCTCTGTATCCTGTAATTCGCCATTCAGATGCTCGTCATAGTACTGCTTCCACCTGTCGATCACCTCACGTTCGTTCGTGAGAAGGTTACCACTGGTATCTCTGCACATTTCGGCCTGTGGCGTGAAGCCTCTACGTGAGCTGTTCAACTTCTCATAGAATTTCCGTGTATCATTTGCGCGGTACAGCAGTTCCATCGCTTCGCGATCTTGGTCTTCCTGGTGGCGCTTTTTCCTCCGGAAAACCGTGTTCTGTCTGTTCCGTGCCTGTCTTTATCGTTCCTCTTTCGCTCTAGTGCGGTGTTGCAGCATCCTCGCCCTTGCTGCATTCTTCTCTTCGACCAACTGCTGACATTCATCGTCAAACCAGTCATTTCCTCGATTCGATAACCTCGTACCTAGTACGGTTGAAGCAATGCTACTCACGGCGGATCTTATATTCCTCCAGCCGTCTTCAAGAGTCGCCGCGCCAAGCTGCACTTCCGTTGGTGGCACTTGCTCCAGTTGTTGCGCGTATTCCTCTGCAGTACGAACGCTACGTAGCTGCTCGAGATTGAATCCCGGCGTACCTGTGCGACGAGTGTTGTGCACCGTCGATAGTTTTGAGCGCATACAAACTACAACAAGGTAGTGGTCAGAATCAATATTGGCACTGCGGTAGGTGCGGACATTGATGACGTCGGAGAAGAATCGCCCGTCGATGAGAACGTGGTCGATTTGATTTTCCGTATGTTGATCAGGTGATCTCCAGGTGGCTTTGTGGATATCTTTGCGGGGGTAGAAGGTGCTTTGAACTACCATTCCTCGGTAGGTTGCAAAGTTCACACATCGTTGGCCGTTGTCGTTTGTTACCTCGTGCAGGCTCTCCAGCCCGATCACAGGCCTGTACATTGCCTCCCGGCCTACCTGAGCATTCATGTCGCCGATGACAAGTTTTACATCCCACCGTGGACAGCTGTCGTAGGTTCGTTCCAACTGCGCGAAAAATGCTTCCTTCTCGTCATCGGGTCTCGTCTCATGTGGGCAGTGCACGTTTATGATGCTGTAATTGAAGAAACGGCCTTTGATCTTCAATACGCACATTCTATCACTGATTGGCTGCCACCCAATCACGCGCTGGCGCATCTTGCCCTACACTACGAATCCCGTTCCTAGAACGTTGGTTGTGCCACAGCTCTGGTAGAAGGTAGCCGCTCGATGCCCACTTTTCCACACCTTCTGTCCCGTCCAACAAAGATCCTGCAGTGCTACGACATCGAAGCCGCGAATCGGAAGCTCATCATGCAGCATTCGGTCGTATCCTGGGAAGTCAAGCGATTTGCAATTCCATGTGCCAAGCTTCCAATCGTAGTCCTTATTTCGTCGCGTAGGTCTTTGCCGATTATTCCCAGTCGTATTTATTTCTTGATCGTACGTAACATGTGTTTTCCGGGCGGCTTGTTAGGCCTGCACCAACCTCCTGTCTCGCCGGAGGGCCATCGTGTCAGCACTGTTTAGAGTCCCACACTGACACAAGGACGGTAATCAGCCGCTCCTAACATGGAGAACAGACGCTGTTTCGAGCCGCCCTAACATGGGAAACAGACGCTCGGGTAGGCTTGCTCTCTGTAAAGAGAAAGCAAGCCCCCCCTTCCCTGTCAGCATACGACCAAGGTCCCACCGGGGTTGGTTACCCGATCTTTCCTATGGTTACTCGCACCCCAGCCGGCACCGCGGGGAGTTAGGGATAGGAGTTACTGGACAAGAGGCTATGAACCACATTGGGGCCTGAATTGCGCATTGTCCAATCGTTTACCAACGGCGGCTCACTGGTGACCGCCGAAAATGACACCAGCAGAGAAATACACAGACGTATTTTGACTGGGAATCGAGCGTACTTTGGACTCAGAAAAACCCTTCGATCGAGAGAAGTACGCCATCGCACGAAATTGACCATCTACAAAACGCTTATTAGACCGGTTATTCTCTATGGCCACGAGACCTGGACTATGTTGGCAGAGAACCAACGCGCCCTCAGTGAAAGGTACTGAGGACCATCTATGGCGGAGTGCAGATGGAAGACGAAACGTGGAGACGGCGTATGAATCACGAATTGCAACAGCTGCTAGGTGAACCCCCTATCGTACGGACAGCTAAAATCGGACGTCTACGATGGGCTGGGCATGTCATAAGGATGTCGGACGACAGCCCAGTGAAAATGGTTCTTGAATCTTATCCGACTGGTACAAGAAGAAGAAAAGTGCAGCGAGCAAGGTGGATCGATCAAGTGGAGGGTGATCTCAGAAGCATCCGTGCCTTGAGTGGCTGGCGACGAGCAGCCATGGACCGAGTTATGTGGAGACGTATTCTTGATACAGCAAAGGACACCCCAGGCCTATAGCTGTTAAGTAAGGTAAGGTATATAAGAAAGGTACTATCACGGTAGCGGTTTGTTAATGTCGTGGGAATGGGCACTGCGTACATCACTAAGTGGACCTTCTGCGAATTTCTTTTATGCGCCGTTCTCCTCGCACCAGACATGTTCACCAAAATGCTGTTTTTTCTTCGCATTCGAAGAAAACGCAGGATGACGTCGATCATGGAGTAGAGGATGAACGTGATCAGCACCTTTAACGACAAACACACTTTAGGCCTTCCAAAATTATCATAGAATTATTCAGGAGTGAGTTTGACAATAGTTTTGTAGACTTACGTCAACAGTTCAAAGAACTCCACAAGGCTGTCCCTTGTAATTTTTTGCAGTCATTTGCGTGGACCATGAGATCACGAAATCCAATCAATTGATTATTTCGAAATTTCAATATGTTGTTCCAAATTTCTGCATCTAGCTCGTGAATAAAGAATTGCGAAAAAATGGGAAATCGGCAATTTTCATTTATTGTGTTTCTGTGACGAAAATGTACACACAATTTTCATATCCAATATTTGCATTCTCAAGTTTAAATGATTTTTTACAATATCATTGAACATTCCTTAATTTTACTTGCATTCGATTCCTGTTTCCGAGGTTAAGGGGATATATGATTTAAAAATTAAGTTAATGTCCCTAATTTTTCTTAGAGATATGTAAACGATTCCCCCAAACTTTCGAAGATTCAAATAGAAATGATTCAGAAATCAGCACAAATTGGCTCAAGTGGCACTTTCCGTAACTTGCGGATGGATAGAGAAGGATAAAGGAGACAAAGAACTTGTGTAGTAAGTAAATTGGGAAAGAGTAAAAACTTTAAAAAACTAGATTAATCCACCTAGCAGTGAGATGATACCTTTTTTTTATCAATCCTCTTGTGTTTTTGCATGCATATTTTTCGGTGTCTTAGTTCTCAAGACATTATTATAATTATCGTCGTTTAAAACGGCAAATTGAGATTTTAATCACTCATTACCCTGTAATGTCGAAACTGCAAATCGTATCGAATTTCAATCTTAACGTGTGACAATCGATTGAACATTTCATGAGATGTCGAAGTAAGTTCCACTGTAGAGTTTTTCGTCATTATTTATGGTACTTCCAGAGCCGGTATTCAGGAACTAGCATCCTGTGGTTCCGCAATCAGAAGTCGGATCCAAACATAATTCAGGAATCTTGTTTGGGAGTATACTACTTTTTATATAAATCTGAGTTTGTATAACACGGTTTAATCATCTCCGAGAAAATTGAGTGAAATTATTTGTCACACATGCATTTGCTGATCTCGATGAACTGAGTCGAATGGTATATGGGAGTTATGTTCTTCTAGCGTTTATAGCTGTTAGTAATTTAAATCAAAATAATTATGATATTACTTTCAACTTGAAAATGCTGGCATCATCTAGTTTACATGTCATACTCGAACGATTAGGTTGCCAAAAACGAACCGTGCTAAAATCGATCCAATTCAAAATGCCATGAAAAAAGATGCTGTACACAGTCTTTTTGGCACTTAGAAACAATTGGCATCTAAGTCTAAAAACATAATGTGTTTTTAATGTTAGTTGTGACAGATATTGTCAAAAAACTGAAAATTTCGACATAAAACTTTGTATAACTCAAAAATTAAACATCCGATCTCAAACCATTCAATAGCGTTCAGGGTGACGGAGAGACCTTTCATTTGTGACTAGTTTGATCAAAATCGGTCCAGCCATCTCTGAGATCTCGACCTCTTAGTTGACAACACACATACAGACACACACATAACAGATCGGCTGAAAAGTTAGTATCGTTTCTATGAGAGGGCGCCACTAGAATTAAATCCATACCATTTTCAGTTAGTACCAACCTTCAAAAGATACGTGTATAAATTTGACAGCTGTCTGATTATTAATTTGTGAGATATTGCATTTTGAGTGAAGCTACTTTTGTTATTGTGAAAGAAATGGAAAAAAAGGAATTTCGTGTGTTGATGAAACACTACTTTTTGATGAAAAAAAGTGCCGCCGATACCAAAAAATGGCTTGATGAGTGTTATCCAGACTCTGCACCGGGCGAAGCAACAATTCGTAAGTGGTTTGCAAAATTTCGTACTGGTCATATGAGCACCGAAGACGATGAACGCAGTGGACGTCCAAAAGAGGCTGTTACCGATGAAAACGTGAAAAAAATCCACAAAATGATTTTCAATGACCGTAAAGTGAAGTTGATCGAGATAGCTGACACCCTAAAGATATCAAAGGAATGTGTTGGACATATTATTCACGAATATTTGGATATGAGAAAGCTTTGTGCAAAATGGGTGCCGCGTGAGCTCACAATCGATCAAAAACAACAACGAATTGATGATTCAGATCAGTGTTTGGAGCTGTTATATCGAAACAAAACCGATTTTTATCGTCGATATATAACAATGGACGAAACAAGGCTCCATCACTTCACTCCGGAGTCCAATCGACAGTCAGCTGAGTGGACTGCACGCGATGAACCGAACCCAAAGCGTGGAAAGACTCAACAATCGGCCGGTAAGGTTATGGCGTCTGTATTTTGGGATTCGCATGGTATAATTTTCATCGACTACCTTGAAAAGGGAAAAAACCATCAACAATGACAATTATATAGCGTTATTAGAGCGTTTGAAGGACGAAATTTAAAAAAAAACGGCCTCATTTGAAGAAGAAAAAAGTTTTGTTTCATCAAGACAATGCACCGTGTCACAAGTCGATGAAAACCATGCTGAAATTGAACGAATTGGGCTTCGAATTGCTCCCTCATCCACCGTATTCTTCAGATTTGGCCCCCAGTGACTTTTTTCCTGTTCTCAGACCTCAAGAGAATGCTCGCTGGTAAAAAATTTAGAAGCAATGAAGAGGTAATCGCTGAAACTGAGGCCTATTTTGAGGCAAAGGACAAATCGTACTACAAAAATGGTATCGAAAAGTTGGAAGATCGCTATAATCGCTGTATCGCCTCTGATGGCAATTATGTTGAATAATAAAAACAAATTTTGGCAAAAAAATGTGTGTTTCTATTAAACGATACGAACTTTTCAGCCGAACTGTTACACACACGGACTTTTGCTCAGTTCGTCGAATTGAATCGATTGGTATATGACATTCGGCCCTCCAGGCCTCGGAAAATTTTTCTAAAGTTCGAGCGAATTCTATACCTATTTTTTATATATACATAAAAAGGTAAAACGAATAAGGCTGCATGCTTGGTCGGATGCTAAACGGTAAAATGCATATATAATAACATTTTCAACCTCCGGAAGGTTTAAGAGAATTCACAAAAGTGACACATTGCTGCATATCCGGAAGAATGCAGTACGATTCGCCATATTTAAAAGCAAGAGTTTGCTTGATGAGAAGTGCTACATAATTTTCATAAACTTTTTTAAGGTCAATACAGCATTCATATTTTAATTATTACGAATTCAAGATATAAAAATAAGAATTAGAAAAAGTATGGTTACAATGAAAGCAAAAGTAAAATAATGATTGGAGAGAAATTGTGTAATAGAAACTTTCCATATAAACCACATAAAGTGTTAGTAGATGGAGATGGAATAGAGGTTGTACAGTCATTGAGATATTTAGGATCATATAATAAGGTACGGGTATAACGTGATGGGATAGTCGATGCCTTTCACACAGCCAACCTGGGTTCAATTCCCAACCCCGAACATAGGGCCAGAAAGATTTTCTGGTCCGAAGAGGCGAATGACCCAAGATCTTAAAACCTCTATAATTGAAACAAAAAAATGAGGTCTAGATAAGCAATAAAGAGTGCAAAAGTAGTGACAAAAATTATGCGTAAATTTAACCCAGTTGTTTCTCCGGTGATGACGTGTGGGTTGAAAGGTGCCAATTGTCAATTGTCAGATATGAGCTACAAACAAATGAAAAACTATTAAAATATTCTCGAGAATGGTCTTAAAGGTAGAATAAGGTTGCCTAGATTATCAAATAGAAAGTCAGCAGTGAATAGGATCAGAGTATCGTAGCTAAAATACTGAACCTATATAAAAGAGGATGAACACCATTTAAAAGTAGCGGAAAAACTAGCGTTTAGAAAAATAGAAAATAGGTTGGCCTGCTAAGACCGGGAATAGCACAACTATATAAAATAATGAGAAATTTCCAGAAATATTAGAGGGGGAATGGAATATACTAGTGAAGGATAGGAATAAATTCAATTAGAAAGTAGAAGAAATTTACAATGAAATAGTAAGTAAAAAAATACTGAACATATCAATATGACTATAGAATAAGTATCTAAAAATGTTGTTGCCAAAAACATCTCTATTTTCTTGGGCCACACAATTGGACGAAGGAACGAATGTTATAGTTTCTTTCGTTCTGTTTTGAAAAGATGTAAAATTTTCCACCGAACAGACTCGGTTTTCCTTGTCAATAATTGTATATGTATAAAACAAACACATGAAAATAATTTATTCTTATTTATTATAGGAGAGTTAAATATTTGTTGTATGTTTAAGTAACTTGAGAATGCATTTTGTTGTAGTTGATGCAAAAGACAAGGGTAGCATGAATGTGTGTTCAATCAATTGACTGATAATAATAAATAACCTAATTAAATTACTATTCCACTAACATTGGAAAAAGGTGTACAGGAATGCAATTAATGGATGAAAATTGGCGAGGAAAAGGATAGAAGCTGATTGAAATGATGATAAAATAAAACAACAATAAAAATGTTAAATCTATAAGTCGATGGAACGGTGATCTCGGAGGATGATTTGTTCTGTATAAATAAAATACAGGGTCTGTCATCTTGTATAAATAAAATACAGGGTCCGCCATCTAACATTTTTTTTTAACTAGCGGTTATTTTGACATTGGTAACCTTAATTTGACAGAAACTTAGCTTTATCCTTCCGCTGAACGAAAATGGTTGTGTATACGCTTGAGGAACGCGTGAAAATAGTGCCAAATGGGCTTACGATCAGCTTGAAGAAGACGCCGATTTTTGCCAAAAAATCATCTTCTCGGATGAGGCACATTTTCATCTCGGCGGGTATGTTAATAAGCAAAATTGTCGCATCTGGGTACGGAAAACCCGCACGTTATCATGGAGAAGCCGATGCATCCTCAGAGAGTGACGGTTTGGTGCGGATTTTGGTCTGGCGGCATCATTGGGCCATTTTTCTTCGAAAATGAAGCAGAAGCCGCCGCCACGGTCAACGGCGAGCACTACCCCGCCATGATTAGCGATTGGTTCTTCCCGTTACTTGAAGAGGAAGACACCATTTGGTTCCAACAAGACGACGCTCCGTGCCACACAGCTAACGCTACGATTGATCATCTGTGCACAGTCTTCGAAGATCGAATTATCAGTCGAAATTCGGATGTCGTTTGGCCGCCTCGGAGCTGTGATTTGACGCCGTTAGACTATTATCTTTGGGGGGCTGTCAAAGATAAGTGTTATGTGGACAAGCCAGAGACAATTCAAGTCTTGGAGGACAACATTCGTGCAGCCATAGCTGAAAAACTGGACCGACCGTATGGCGTACTGCAAGGCCAGCCGAGGCAGCCATTTGAATGAAATTTTATTCCACAATTAACTGGAAGGATTGTACTTTAATATGAAAAAATAAATTTTGAAATCGGATGAACCGTTTGTGTTTTTGAATCTCTCTGACTCACATTGAGTAAGAAACAATAAAACATTCTTCAGTGTGATCTTCCCATACACAGATTTAACCGGATTTGGAAAACAAAAAACCGGATACGTACCTGTGTCATTTCGGGTCAGTTACATAGCAGATAATATGGAATAATGTAATCAAATTCACACAAATTACACGACTAATACTCAGCACACTGAATAGTTGAGTTTACAGTGTCCAGTCTTAGCTCAGACCAGAGTACTGCAATTCTGTTTGGATCTGGTATTATTGCTTTTGTTTTAGCGCGAGTTTTCATCCGAATAGTCGACATCCGGCATCCGAAGAACGAATCTTGCGATTCATTCCACTAGTTGTCGCTGGTGAAGCTGGTTCTAACTCAAAAAATCGTTTGTTGTACCAATTCTAGCCAAATCATCATCTTATTCATTCCCAGAAATACATTCGTGCTGAGTGTTCTCAAAGCAGGCTGACTGTCGGAACAAAAATAAAATCGTTTACCACTGATTCTCTGTTGAATTGCCGTTGTACACCGATTAGTATTCATCTAGTGAGTAAGCTGCTCTAATTTCATTTCACGACAGTAAACACCAGCACTACCATCCAACAGTGAACCGTTTGTACGATTTTTACGAAGTGAATTTCAAATAACGTAATCTTATTTTTAGAACTGATACGATTTACGAACTCCCACATTGAAGTGCAGAAAATATACGTTTCTGCACCATGAGTTGGATATGTTTAACCAAATTTAAATAATGCTAGTAGAGTAGAGTCGTTTGACTTTTGTTTTGTGTTGTATAATATGTTAAATCATATCCCCTGTAGAAATCAAATTATTTTTTGCGCTGTACATTCACCTTTTTTATAATAATTTGTGTATATCGTTGATTCGGCAGATTACATTTCGTAATTGTTTTACACCACAAAAATTTCACCAGCAATGTGACGGAATTGTTTCAATAAATAAATGATCAATATATTAGCAAGAGTTCTAACTTTCATATAGAGCTATTTCTTGCAGTCTTTTTAATTCGAATTCATGCTATTACCCGTTTCACGATAGTGTGAACCGATGATGTCCCCCTTTGCACCGGATCCGTCTTTTGTTCGTCGATACGCCAATACGACTACGGTAAATCATTCTCAATCAAACGAACTGCGATTATGCGAGTATACTTCAGATACACACCTATGGAAGTGAAGTGTGCTTCGAATCGTGGATAAGGATCTCGTCATTGTAATGCATGTTTCCGTGTAATTTTGTTCCGCATTTACCGTAACGATCCATCATCTTTTCTTCCGTGTTCATGGGCGCGTGATGGTTGTTAGCTCGGATCAGCAAGTATCGCCGGATCCGGTGTTTGGTTTCAATTTTATCCTTCGTTTGTATACCTGCATGTAGCTCAAAGGTGGAATGCGATTGAAATTTGAATTTTTCGCGCGTCCCCATTGCAGGAAGTGGAAGCATGTTTGTCATGTTGATGTAGTGCAATTCAATGGAGGAATGGTTTAATTTGCAAACAAGTAGAGATCCGTCAGAGTAACTGGAATATAGTTTGTAATTCTATCTTTATTTGAATTCTAAAGACTGTGCTCGAAAAAAATGCTTCACCTTCTTGTTTGTATAACTTTTTATAGCACGAGTGAAAATAGTTGAAATTTCGGGTAAACCAGTGTAATGTAAATTTTGTTACAATTACAATTACAATCCATTTAACCCCCCGAACAATGCATTTGTTGATAGCTTAGAAACAAGTGAGTGCAAATACCGACTCAGATCATCATTATCCTCAGAAACTTTTCAACTGATAAGCGTTTTTAGGTGACACGCAGTGTAAACACCTTAAAAGTAGTCGTAAATTCCATCCTTCAAAGCACCATATTTGGAAAAAAATGTCCACTTTCTCATTTCTTGGAAAGAAGTAATATGCCGGGACCCAAATTATTGTGATTTAATAATAATTTTTCATTAAACCGTTCAGATACTCTGAGTCCGTCGATCCTGTTTATAGCCAATAGCTAATAGCTCTGCTATATAAATAGAGACAAGCTCTTCAAGTTATAGAGGTCACAACCAGTTCGGTAAAATTTCATTTTCAGTCGATTATTATTTAATGAAAATGAAATTTATGGCAATTCACTGTCCGCATATCCCTTCTCATTAATTTGTCTTTTGTTGCCATACTCAAATGAAGCTCGCTGAATGAAAAGTCATTTGAAATTTTGCTTGATCAGAATTATAAATAAAATCACCAGCAAGTTTAAATCGATATTTTTCGATTGTTCATGTATTGACCTACATGAAAAAGAACTTGAAAATATACACCTAAAACCTGTTTTAATCCACCTAGTTGTGTAATGATGCCTTTCTCATGTATAATTTTGTGGTATTCTATTCAAAAAATTTCTCTTCGATTTTTGAAAGAAACCGAGGAGTTGTTAGTGCATTTACTAGTATAACATACAGAATGAAACAGTGCTTTGCTCGCGTAGGTCATCCTTAAGAAAACGAAGTGGGTTCACTATTGTATGCATTTCTAGCACCGGAACCCGAGAACCGGTATAATCAAAGTCGGTTCGTACGGCCACCAACTAACATGACGTACAAACTCTACTAGATTTTATTCAAATTTTATACAATTTTGCCATCGCACTCAAAATGACGATTGGAATGTTTGTTATATCCGAAAATATGCAGTAATTTTTGGTAGGATCATAAGACCTCTCATTTGAGCCTAAGATGGGGAATAACGGTTTTGAGTTCAGTTTACAACATTTTTTAAGGTTTTTGTTTCGCCGGTTTAAGTGACGGTGTACAATATTGAACACACTTTACCCTTTAATCTTTGAACTGGAAGTCGGATCCAGATGAAATTCAGAAATTCCGAATGGGACCGGAAGACCTTTCATTTGAATCTAAGTTTGTGGAAATCGGTCAAACCATCGCTGAGAAAAGAGAGTGAGATTAATTTTGGTATATATGACCACTATTTCCGGTGCTTCCGGAAAGTCTAGTCGGTTTTCAAGTGATTGCATAACCTTTCTATATGAGAAAGGCAAAAAGGAAAGCTGCAAGTGGAAACAATTAATATATGTAATTGATATTTCAACTGTAATGATTGATTTACCTTTCATCTATTATCTTGAACCAATTCGAATATTTATATGCACATCATTTGAAGAGCGTTCTGTTATTTAATTGAAAGAGACATTTTGTTATTTCATGAAATCAACTGACAGTGTTTAAACTGAGTTTCGATTGATAGACAAACAAATAAAGAACTGAATGTAAGTTGTGTGTCAGAGTGTGAAGTTTATTGCAGCAGAGTGCTTTGGTTGATATGACACTCGGCTCAAATGTTTTCACAGTGATTGTATATCCTTTCTATATGAAAAAGACGAAACGTTTATTTCTGAAAAAAAAACTTGAATTCTTGTTCTAAAATTCTGGAGAATCTGCAGAAAGTGTTGGATGACAGTTTTGGTGTTGATTGTTTTTTTATCAAACATATAAAAAGGCGGGTGGGTAATGTCACAGACATAACTGGAGTCCGTGAATACGAATAAAACTGACATGTTTCTTTCTCACTTCTGGATAAAGATCATCATTATATTATCATTAGATTGTGTATATTTTTCAACTGTCATTGCTTCGCTTCCAGAATTTTAACGATGCATCTATACTACAGTACGACTAATTGACGGCAAACATATTCTACCATACAATTAAATAACACGGAACAGATACAGTTTTGTAGATTTAGATACTAGTAGAAATAAACTTCTTAAAATCCTTTGGAAAAATTTCAATGGTTCGCTTTGCGTAATTTGTTAAATGGTTATAACTGTTAAAATTAAAGAACTAATATATAAATCTGGGGCACGCTCCGATTTCAGCTGCAAATTTTTGGAATCTAGATCAAAAACTCAGGTCATAAATTTAGTTCTAGAAGTAAGGAACTGAAGTTATTTTTAGCAATTTTCAATTCAGTTTTTAAATCAAGGTTCTGTGTTCAGACCTAATATTTAGTTTCAGAATCCAGATCTAAAATTCATATCCTGAATTTTGTTCATGAATTCTGAAAAATCCTAAATCATATCTCTGGATTCGAGTCCCTGAATAAGGAACTAAATTTGAAACCATTTTCCAAATCCAGGAATAGGATTCAGTTTTAGAGTCATAGTTTTAAATTCTGAACCTGTAATCTGGAACTAAAATTTTAAATAGAAGTATGAACTTAAAATTAACTTCAGAATTCAGGTGGACCAGAATCTAGTTTCTGAGATTAGTTCTTGAATTTTACTAAAAATTCAGTTCTCTGCTACTGCTAGTTTACTGCTAGCCACGACGTCCGAATGCGAAGAAGAGCTACATTGATTCCGCCTGAGTATTTGAGGTTTTTACCATTATTACTGATGTTGGTGGAAGAACCTCAGCACGATATTCAGTTCCATCTAACGTACTAGAAAAAATCAACAATTATCGGTTAAGATTAACCTATTACACTCGGCCAGTAGAACGAAACTGATATGTGCCTGACTACCTCAAAACCGTCGTCCTGGTGCGAAGAAGGCAAGCAAACGTGATGAGTTTTCCTTGTTGTTTCCAAAAGTTTGAGAAAACACAGATTTTGAGTTATGTATGGTTATTTTACACTGTTGACAATTTAATCACAAATTCCTGATTATACACAGTTCGAAAAATTCTTGTGATTTTACATCTTATCAGATGCACATAAATGGAGCGTCATATTTCACAAAAATTTATATTCAAGAACATGTAAAATTGTGTGATTTGAAAATTACATGGCTTTAAAACGAAAGGAATAAAAATCAAAAGATCGACATCTACAACGGGGTTTGAACAGAAAAACATAAGATCACAAAGCACACCAGTTAGTCGACTTAGCCACAGAAGCACATACGTGCTTGGCTGGTAAATCGTGCATATAAATTCATACAGTCTCACTTGCTAGCCGAATGCAAATTACACTCGGAGCCAGTAAATTTCTGCACGAATGGAATAATGTGTCATTTGAGAAATTCAGTAGTTATGAATTGTATCGTTTGAAGAATTATGTCACCTGTAAAATTCATTTTTTCTTTCTGTGTATTTCTGATAGCGTGGAGGAAAAATTATGTTGTTGCGTTAAGCATAACAAGAGATATTCACGATCAAAAACTTATCACTCTCCCAGAGGTTAAATTTTGAAAAGGCGCCCCATAGTAAAGTAAGTCGTATTCACGACAAAAAGTCAATTGAACCATTTTGCGAGAGTTGGATTTAAGCAAATCTACCCGTTACTCCAAAACGAAACATTATAAAATATCATTATTACGATCATATTGGTCGAAGCCTTATAAGATCATCCGAACAAACTATGGAAACGAAAACTACAAAGTCAAAAAATCACACTTACACTTACACTTAGTAGCTTACAATAGTAGCCATATTGCTTAATAAAGTTAATATTGAATTTAAAATGATTTTTCGTAAATTTAGATTGTATGTGTTTCTTTTATACGTTCAATCATTGTTTAAATCAAAGCTCCGTTTGCAAAGTTTCGAGCACTATTTCCGGTGCATCCAGAACTGGATATCGGACACCAATGTGACCAACAGGACATTGATTTGTCATGCGACGTTAGGACTGGGAAATATAAATGATCTAATGTTTGCTTGCGGAAAATTTGTTAAATTTTGCATACTTAGCAAAATGATTCAAATGGGTATTTATTACCTTACTACACTCATCAACTCGTACTTCCTGAACCAGAAGTTGGATGCGGATAGTATTCAATAGCTGGCTGTGGGATCATAAGACCTTCCATATGATTTCAAGTTTGAAAAAATCGGTTGAGCCGTCTCCGAGAAAAGTAATTGATTATTTATATAACATGTACACTCACACATACACTTGATTACAATCTCATAAACACACCTACATACACCCACACTATAAAATACACAAATACAGACATTATATGATCTCAACATACTGGGCCGCATGAACAAAACGTTGCATGCTTGAATTTTGGTAGTAAATGCCACGTGTGGATCACGTTCCTGTCAAAACATGCTACAATCTGTAGTATTTACTACAAGTTTTCGGTAGGTAGCTCTAGAGGTTGCTACTCGTGTGTTTGCATATAAAGTGAAGTACAGAAATTAAAAAAGTGGCATTTTTACAGATGTAAGTACGTTTCTTGCTTTGTTCATGCTTATGCCAGCTTTTCCGGCACTATGTCGATACGGTATTCAGTAAATGCTTATATTCGGAAGTAGCATTAACTACATGTTCGAACTTGTTTTTTATTCATACCAAACCGCGTTATACTCTGTGGACTTTGTTTTTTGAGAAGATACTACAAACAACAGACTTTACTATATTTTATTCATACGGCCCACTGTTTCGATAGGTATATGACACTCGGCAATACATCTTTATATTAATATTACTAACAAACTGAAATACTCGAATTTCACCCGATGCATAGTAAAATTAAAGGAAAATATTTATTCAATTTAACACCGATTATTTTAAGGTTATGTTTTCGTGAAAGACTAGGTCATAGATTAAAACTTGGCGTATAGCTCATTTGGATTCATAATAATGTGGTTCCTGGTAACACCAGCGCGATAATACTTTAGTATTTCCATACAGTCAATATTTTTCATTAAATCGTATGGAATATTGACGGATTTAGTAATGCTGTTGCTAATTGCGATAATGATATGCAAACGATCACTATCGTGTGAATCAGAAAATACTTTCCAGGGACAACCAGATAAAATTTAAGTCGAGTAGAGAAACAAATCTACTGCACTTTGAAGAAGGTAAGGAGTGTATCGAAAAGTAATTAGCAACATTGATTATTGAATAAAAAAGCAAAAAAAAAAACATATTTTGACATCAGTTTTCGATATATTGTAGAAAAATTACATTTTTATGAATTTCACTGATTATATTGAAGAAACTCCTAGTTTCTGTGAAACGCTCGCACTTTGGACTTGACATTCTTAATTAAATTCTGCACAATTACTTTTGTGATTTTCCTGATGGCAGCTGTCCAGTTTTTTCTGAACTCCTGGAACACTGTACCTTCCTTCCGAAAGTGCCGCTTGACAATTGCCCAATTCCTTTCAATTGGCCGAAGATCCGGGCAGTTCGGTGGGTTGATGTCCTTTTCCACAAATTGTACATTATTTTTTGACAACCACTGTACAGCGGAGTTGGCGTAGTGGGCTGAAGCCAAATCCGGCCAGAAGAGAGGAGGAGCCTTATGCTTTCTGTACAGGGGCAGCATTCTCTTCATTACATCATTCCTCGTACACCTTGGCGTTGATTGTGCCCTTCGTGAAGAAAATCGACGACCGCTAACCACAGGTACAAATTGCTTGCCAGACCAACACCTTCTGCCCAAACTTTTCCATCGTCACCGTGGTGTCAGCGTCGTCCAGGTCCTGGTACACCGATTTCGTATAATATTGCGGTCCGGGCAGCGCTCGAGAGTCTTCCTTGGCGTAGGTTTCGTCGTCGATCAGGATGCATTCGTCTTTATGCTGTAGAATCCGGTTATACAATTTTCGCGCTCTTGTTTTTGCTTGAACTTGCTGTACCAGGAACTTTTTCGGCACCTTCTGTTTCTTGTACGTTTTCACGGAGTTCCGAAATTTGATCCGTTGAATCATCCCGATGCTGGTGTTGAACTGCTTGGCCAAATCCCGCGTCGACGCCAATGGGTACTCAACCACTTTTAAGTCCCGGCATGGCTGGCTGGGACCCGTTTTCCTACTGGATCGGGGCAAATCCTTCGTGGAAAGGGTCTTACCGAACTTCTCGATAATATGTTTGACACTAGTGTGGTGCACTTTCACCCGTTTTGCAATTTCGTTGTACGTGACACCACTTTCTGAGCACCAAGTATGCAGAATTTTCTTTCGTGTTTCCGGATCAATTCGATTCATTATTGAAACGATAAACCGTATCGAAACCAATCGATTGCGCAGCTGTTATTGTCATGTAAACAAACATGTCACCGCAAAACACGCTGCAAAACTTTAAGCCATTTCAGAGTAATAACTGTTTGAATGTTGCTAACTACTTATCGATATACTCCTTACTAATGCAGAATCGCTAATCCTCGTCATATTTGAAATTATTGTGTCAAAATTATTGCAATTGTTTTATATATTATGCAAAAAAATCATTTTCCTGGTTCAAATGGTTATTAGGAAAAAAAATCAATCTTGAAGGAAATGTTAAAGCTTTTGAACCGAGGCCCGGAGGTCCTGTGGTCCAATACGGAATTTTTAAATTTCATCTGGATCCGACTTCCGGTTCCGGAATTATAGGGTAAAGTATGTTAACACTTTTATACCATCACTTGAAGGGGTAAAACAAAGAACGTAAACAATTTTATTAATCGGTCTCAAAACTACTCTAATGGGTAGTCATTATAAGTAGACGGCCAAACAATCCGACTACGGTTATTCTTTCTAGAATCATAAGAAATTATTATGAAGAATACAACAGTACTTTATATGATAGTATGATTGATATGAGAAACAGGTTTTTTTATATTTATAATGCTCAAGGTTTGGAAATTGTTACAAAACCCGCAGTGTCGAGCGCCATATGCCAATCGATTCAGTTTGACGAACTGAGCAAATGTGTGCCTGAATGTGTTTACAGAACAAAGAGGCGTTAAATCTAAGAGATGGCTCGGTCGATTCTGAATGTACTAGTTGCTAATGAATTGTCAGTCAGAACGATATTGTTTTCGTTCTTTGATTCGCTATTTTCTTTTCGAGTTGTACGAAGTACTATGTCAAAATTTTTTAGGTATTTGACAATATCTGTCCCAATTGTTCTTGTAAACAAGTTTTGAGACTTAGATTTCACACGGTAATAGCTTTCCGAGGGGCTGGGGTCCACTAGGAGATTGATAGTACCTATTAGCTCTCTCCGGACAGTACCAGCCTAGATGCCGTGTGGAATCCGGCGGAAAAAAATGAACCAAGAATAGATCCACTGGGTTCCTGCTTCCATGTCGTAAAAGGCGACAACTGCAGGAGTTTATTTTTCCTTTCAGCTATCAGATATTTTAAATGTTTCACTTCCGATTGCTCTATTTTACTAAATTATCTTTTTATTCAACCTATCAATTTCCGTCTAGCTTCGGAGAAAAGTTTTATTAGGAATGATTTCTTCTTCCATGTTATTGATTGTCTTTCAGGATTATAAAATGAATGATAAAAATCAACCATTGCGCAAATTCGTTGACATTACAAAGTTAATAACAGAGATAACATATATCGGTATATTGAATACATAGTAAAAAACACTTGATATTAATATTTCAAACAGTAAATTAATATTTTTCTCGGTAGCCGGCTGCCCAGATCAACCAATATAACCAATTAATAATTTTAATAAATAATTAACATAATAAAGCGGAAATAATAAAGAATCAAGACGCGTGTGAAATCTGTTGACCTTTGTTTGGTGATTTAAAATGATTTTATGATAACTGTTTACATAGAATATTTCAATGCAACGAATCAACTTTTTTGTCTAAATCCTATTCGCTCGTTTATTTTGTATCACGTAGTTTCATTTATAAAAAATAGGGAAGTTTTTTCTATTTTTTACGCGATAGTATTGCAAATTTTTCTTCAGTTTCCTCGAATAAGAGCTGTGAATCAAGACTTCCCGGGACTTTAATATAGGATATTGTTGAAACGTTCACTCGGGAAGTCAGTGAGTTTACCAGAAGATGTACATTGAAGGATGATTTACCAGTCCCAGGTCGGATCATCTAAAAACTCCCTGTACAATTTCAGCTAATTCCGATCAGTAACGGAGTAGCAACCAGGGGTGGTCGCCCAAGCTCAAGCTCAAGCTCAAGCAAGATTTCACACGGTAATAGCTTTCCAACAAGGGTTTAGATTGTTGACATCCGTCCATTTTAACGGAGATATCGATATTTTTGTCTAGGTAACTTTTTCTCCTATTCCAGCAGTAGGAGTTTTTTTGTTTGAGAGCAAGGTAAAACACGGTTTTTATACTGTTGTATGCACTTGTTTCAAAGTATCAAATAGACTTTGTACAGCATTCTTTTTCATGACACTTAACCTCGTTTCGATTTTAACATGGTTCGTTTTTGGCAACATAATCGTTCGAATATGACATATGGTATCAGTTTTTTCCATCTAGATCTGAACAAGACTTTCAAGGTTCAATGAATTTTTTAAAATTTGAACAGCACGATTCTGAACAATCAACTTCGATACTAAAGCTAAATTCAAATTGAATGCATTCTGAGACTATATAAATCCTGAAAAGTTGTCCTGAAAAGAATCTATGCAACGATTGTTAAAAAAACGCAGAATATCTCCAAGTGTATCATAATAATAGCTTCCCATGAGCTACACACACACACACATTTGGCACCGCGAGAAAAATTCCCTCTCGAGGGATATCGGCAAGAGCAGAAACAATCATTTCAACCAATTTACTTTTACAGTGGTCCTTGTTGTTCCAGTTTGCTCTGTCGAGATGAAAAGATAATACACTTGACCATTTCTGAAATCCTTCGGTGAATACGATTGCTTCGCTCCGCGATCCATTCTGTCGCTGACCGCTTTGAAATTTCTCGTTTTTACTGCAAACCACCTCAAAGTTGTTTCCATTCCACTTCATTATCAAATTCCGATGCGGTAACGATTTTGCCTTCCACTATCGTACACTGTGCTGTGCGATCAACGCACTATAATAATAGATGCAATAACATAAACATTAATTTATGTATCGAGCTATATCGCGTGGAGACAATATCATCCAGACCGTTGTGACACATACGAGCTGCTTATGAGACATTCCTTATCAGTAATAAATACTTCGTCCTGATACAGCTCGCCATGGTTGGTTGTTGGTGTCATCCCAAAGGAATTTTGCCTGGGTTATCAACTTTTATACCATCTTTGGAACATGTTGTAATGCCTTGTGAGGTATCTCAATTTAAAATAAAATATGCTAGGCTGGTTTGTGAATACATATTCTCCGTTGGCATTTTTATATGGCACAATTTATCCAACACGAACGCAAAATATGGTCGAATAACTTTCAGTGACGTCTCGTGTAATGAACTTTACCCTACACCAGCTTCGCATGTTTTCCGGTGCCTGTCTTATCATAGCGTGCAAAATATGATTTAGGAAGAAATAGTGTGCTATGCAAAACAAATCAAGGGGGCAACTTAATGCAAAAATAGTATGAGTGAACACAATTGCACTTTGTTTTGTCACATTAGCGTCACTACACTGTATGTATCACGTCACAATACAGGAACGCGTATTTTGACTGTTTGTAAAGTCGTTACTTAGCGGGGGGCGTCAAATCGTGCAATCGAAGTGGTGTGTCAAAAATTGTCATTTTTCGATATCTAGAATAACTTCAATAAAATCATCACGACGGATGCACGTTTCACGGTAATACCAAACTAAGCAGTCACTTCTTGGTCGTACAGTTCGTACCGAACACTCGTGACGATCGGACGCGATACTTCGGCTCTTCCTTGTGAGTTATTTCTTCCAAGTGTTTTGGCCGTTTCTGGACAATCGCGACTTTAGTCAACAGATCACACCCTACCTACACCGTATCAGTGACATCCAGTGAATATTCCCAAAAAAGGGTTTTTGTTTTTTGCACTCTCGACAAGAAAGTGATAAACCACGTGGCGCCATTCATTTGGCCGCCGCTGTGGGTACCCGGCCCGGGCTCAGCCTCCCGGACCCATTGATCCATTGTGTAAATCCAATCGATAGTGACTCAACGAACCAGAAATTTGACAAACCACGTGCTTTTCGTTTATCAGACTCGTGCTCATCTACCCTAAAACAAGTCGGTAGCCATTTTGCCTACACCTTGATTGTGACAGTGTTAGTGTAGTGGCATCTTTCGGTAAACTCTGCGACAGTGTAACTCAGCAACGATATAGAGCATTAGCAGAGCGGATAGCTTGCTGTCCTCCTCCGCCCTGACGGGATCTACGAACAGACCATCTCGTCACAGCGGTGAGCGTAATTTTTCTTTATCTTCTTAACCATTATTTATTTATAACCTTTTTTACTTCAATTATATCACATAATTAATCCGACCACCAAAATTGCCGTCTTCTCTTATTTCCTTGAATAAGAATGCCGGGGCCTGACCCTCCGGGGGGAGGCTCGTCATCCCGCCCTAGTATGCCACCACTTTCTTCTCAAATATCTATACCTCTCCCTCTCTGCCAGTCGTTGCCAGAATTCATGAACTTTGGAGACGAAATCGATAAACAAACTTTGTTATTACGAGCGGTTGCCCGGGATGGTGTGGCGGAGCCTCGGCTACCCGCCAATCCATTTCTTATTATGAAGAGTGTGCAGAGCGTATTAGGCATTGATCCAGTTAAGGTGATCACGGCCTCAAAAGAGGCTCGTGGATCCCGGTACGTACTAAAAACGACTTCGAGAAAAGCCTACTGCGCTTTGCTCGGTCTGAAGCAATTGATTGATGGTCAAGCGGTGGAAGTCGTACCCCACCCCACCCTGAACGTGGTGCAAGGCGTTATTTATGACCGCGATACAATCGACACCGGAACAGATGTACTTTGTAACGAACTCAAAACGCAAAACGTTTGTGGAGTTCGGAGAATTACAAAGCGTAAAGATGGTGCTACAATCAATACCCCTCTTCTCGTTCTTTCCTTTTCTGGGTCCTTCTTACCAGAATTTATATATATCGGCTTTGTCAGGACGTCAGTGCGTCCATACTATCCATCTCCCATGCTCTGCTACCAGTGTGGTAGGTTCGGGCATGGTAGTAGATCCTGTCCCAACAAGCAGACATGCCTCTCCTGCGGTCTTGAGCACGAGATCACCGAGGATGGTTCATGCCCGAACCCCCCGAGGTGCTTGAACTGCAAAGGGGACCATTCTGCCCGCTTTAGGCGCTGCCCTAAGTATCTGGAAGAAGAGGCTCTTGTTAAGCTCAAGGTTGACCGTGGCATATCTTTTCCGGAAGCTAGGCAACTAATGCGATCCAGCCAGCCCAGTAGCTCATACGCTGACCAACTAAAAAACAGGCTATCTGGGAACAACGATGAAAAAGATCGCACCATTGCACTTCTTCGCGAAGAAATCGTACGTTTGCGTGCAGAAAAGCGGGAAAATTCCACCAACAGCAAGAATAATAAAGACCCAGAAATCCAGCTTCTGAAAGAAGCTTTGAGCGAAGCCACTAAGCAGATCCAGGCGATGCGAGAGCAAATACAAACTCTTTTGATGGAGAAATCCGTCCACCATGTAGAGGTACCCTTGTCAAGAAAAAGCAGCAGCGGTTCTCCTCCTCCAAAAGTGGCCAACCAAGGCAAAAAAGCCACTCTCCACAACACCAACACCTCAACCAGCCCTGGAGCGGCAGAACTCCCCCGCAAAGGAAGATCCGGTGAGAGAGCAACAAGCCCAACGCCTCCACATTCTGGTGGTAGTAGCAAAAAAAGCGAGAAAAGATCGAAAAACCCAAAAAACACCAGCACACGTCAAGAAACTGCACCTCCAGACCCGACCGATTTTGACTTACCATCTTCTGACTCCTTTCGATCCGACAGTCTATTTTCAAGCTCGAGCGAAGAATCAATGGTTATCGACTCAGCACTGGTCGACAGTGTCAACATCTCCTAAAGGGCCAAACATACTTCTCAGCAACATCTCTAAATCTAACAACAGCCCATGTAATGAAATGACCGAAGCGGAATCAACTCGAAGAACTCCCGACCAGGCTTCCGCGTCCATCACTCATCATTCTTTCTTTCAACGTTCACAGTCTAATATACTAACCCTTCCTTCCACTACCATACCCCTCTTTAGTAACCCCACATCCACTCAATATAACACCACCTCTCAACACCAAGACGACCCTGTGACTTCCCCAGCGCCCCTCGATGGTTGCGCCATGGAAGTGCAAGCGGGTCGCCCGCGGGTTACCTCTACCGTCCACTCTCAAGCTTGTCCAACAATCTTCACCAGTCAACCGCTCGATGTCCGCTGTCCTTCGTCTGCCCCCCCACCAGTTTCGGTGGGCCTCCGGGTCCAGGAAGGGGCAGCGGTCCCATCATTTTCAAATAAAACAAACACCTCCCACCCTGTCCGCTCGGATCCGTGCTCCAGCCCCATCCCCGGCTGTTCATGGCACCCCTCGAGATGCTGTTATAAGCACAATCCTCCACCATCTACAGCCAGCTTCCCACAGCCAAATGGACGGAAACTGGAATCCCCCCGCGACCCGTCCCCTAAGGAACCAGCAATCCCGTCTCCTCCTGTTCTCAATCCTTCCCTTACTGCCGACCCCCCTTCATACAACCCACAATCGGCAGAAGCATTTCCTCCCCCCTCTCCCATACAATCTTACGTCAGTAATTGTTCGTTCTCTTCTGACTCCGTCTTCCTGTCGAATAGGACTACGTTGGCCATCCAATGGAATGTCAACGGGCTCAGCCATTCCCTTGGTGACCTTCAATATCTTATAGCCCTTCACAATCCGGTGATAATAGCACTCCAGGAAACACACATACGCCAATCTACCAACCCATCTTCGTGGCTTAATCATCGCTACATCTGGAACGCCGCCACCGGAAACAATTTGTATCAAACGATCGGCCTGGCAGTTAGGGCGGACATCCCTTCGGATCCCTGCCCTATCAAAACTGAACTAATCGCTATAGCTAGGAAGATACAGATCCCGATCCCCTGCACCGTTGTGTCCGTTTACATCCCAAAAGAAGTTAGAAATATGGGAAAGAAGTTGAAGGAACTTTTCCAGCAACTTCGACCCCCCTTCCTTGTTTTGAATGACTTCAACGCTCACCACAGTGCATGGGGATCCAAGAAAAACAGCCACCGTGGAGGGGAAATCTTGCAAGCGATCGTAGAGTGTGAGGCAATAGTAATGAATGATGGCAGCCCCACCTTTTTCAGGGGGCGATACCAGTCGGCCATTGATCTGTCCGTGGTATCACGGGGTCTGGTTAGCTCGTGCAGCTGGTCCACGTGGACGGACACGGGAAGCAGCGACCATGTACCCATTCTCATTTCACTAGACGCGTGTCAACCCCTCACCACTCGACGTCGCAGATGTATCCTCCAACGAGCCGATTGGAAGGGCTATGAGTCCTCTATCGAGGACCGGATTTACCCAGATTCCGATCTCTCCCTAGAGGAGCTCGAAGAAATTATACTCGGCGCAGCAGAAGATAATATTCCTCGATCCAGTGAAAAACCGCCCAAACGAGCGATTCACTGGTGGTCCGCCGAAGTATCTACAGTGGTCAAAGCCCGCAGAAAAGCACTGCGGGTCTTACGGAAAACCTCCCTTGATCACCCCTCCAGAGATGCAAAGGCGCAAGAATTTCGTCGCCTAAGGAATCTCTCCAGAGAAACTATCACCAAAGCTAAAGTGGATAGCTGGAATAGATTTCTCGACGGCATCTCCGCGGACTCCTCCTCAGCAGAATTGTGGAGAAGGGTAAACGCACTTAGAGGAAAACGTAGGCAAAAGGGCTTCCCCCTTGAAATTAATGGCAGATTCACTTCCAATCCAGGAGATATCGCCGACCACCTCGGGCGTTATTTCGAATCCTTGTCGGCTGACACGGCGCTACCAGTGACATTTCAAATTTCACTTCGGAACGCCCAGCGCTCTCCTGTGTCAATCCCACCTGGATCAAACGAGGTTTGGAACAGACTTTTTTCTGCGGAGGAACTCAACTTCGCTTTAAGCTCCGCAAAAGGAAAATCGACCGGCCCGGACAACATTAACTATGATATGCTCCGACATCTTCCTCCTAAAGGTCGCATTGCCCTACTAAACCTATTCAACCAAGTCTGGTCTACTGGGACAATTCCAGCTAATTGGAAAACAGCCCATACTGTTCCTATTCCCAAAGGTTGCGCTGGCTCGTTCGTCGCCAACAACTTCCGTCCAATTAGCCTCCTCTCGTGTATGGGTAAAACACTCGAGAGGCTAGTAAACCGACGCCTCGTTTCATTTCTCGAAGAGCGCAGTTTACTAGACCACAGGCAATTCGGATTTCGCCAAGGTAAAGGAACCGGAGCCCACCTTGCTTCGCTGTGCGATACCATCCACAGAGGAATCAATGAAGGGCAACACGTTGACGCGCTATGTATAGACTTAGCAAAAGCCTATAACACAGTCAATCGGGAAGGGGTCCTTCGACAACTGGTTGACTGGGGCATCAACGGGCGAATGGGTGTCTTTTTGCAAGATTTTCTCAAGGAAAGGAACTTCAAAGTTTGCATAGGTGGATCCTTATCACAAACATTCGCTGAACAAAACGGGGTCCCTCAAGGTTCGGTGTTGTCCGTAACCTTATTCCTCGTGGGGATGAACTCCATATTCAGTTGTTTACCAAAAGGCATATTCATCTTCGTATATGCCGACGACATTGTGATCCTCGTCATTGGTAAATCCCGTAAAAGAATAAGAAGAAAAATCCAGCAGACGGCGAGAGCAATCCACCAATGGGCAGAGAGTGTCGGGTTCAATATCGCTCCTAACAAATGCTCCCTCTCGCACTTCTGTCGGGAATCTCACCGCAACACTAACTCTCCGGTCTCGATTGGAACGGTCATCGTACCGTTTGTGAAATGCCCTAGAATACTCGGCGTCGTTTTCGACCGAAACCTAGACTTCACAAACCACTTTGGCCAAGTAAAAAAAGACTGCCAATCTAGATTAAGACTAATCCAGACCATTAGTGCGGGGCACCCCCAGTGGAACCGCCATCAGGGGATAAACATAGCCAAGTCCCTAATTTGGAGTCGTATTTACTATGGGATAGAGGCGACGGCTGTAAGCATGGAAACCCTGCTCAGGGTTTTGGGCCCTACTTACAACAGAGCCGTCAGATACGCCTCAAACTTGCTCCCAAGTACCCCAGCAACAGCCGCCTGCGTAGAGTCGGGTTTGCTCCCATTCCGCTGGTTTTCGGCTTGGATCATCCTCCGCAGATCTCTGGGCTACCTAGAACGAACCACTGGAAAAGACTGTCTTCTACTGCAAATGGCTCAGTCGCTGTACAGGAGTTTCACCGGGAAAAACATCCCGAAACTGGCACGCCTATACCGAGTTTGGATGAGACCATGGTACCAACCAGACCTTCCCAAAATCGAAACTTCCCTGGCACAATCCCTAGGGGCCAGACCTCTCCCAGCAGCAGCGAAAAGCAGCTTTCTCCAGTTAACCTCCGACAGGTTTAGAGGCATTGCCTCTTTCTATACTGACGGATCGCGAACAAGCACTGGCACCGGGCTCGGTGTATGGGGACCCAACACCTCCATACACCGTAGTCTACCACCCTCTTGCTCGGTGTTCTCGGCGGAAGCCGCAGCCATACTTGAATGCCTTAAAGTCATCCCCCCGGGATCCGAGGCGGTGATCTTCTCCGATTCCTTAGCAGTAATCACTGCTCTGGAGACGGGAAGATCCAGACACCCATATGTCCAGGCCATCGAGGCAAACTGTGGCAGCAACGTCACAGTATGCTGGATTCTTGGACATAGCGGGATCCCGGGTAACGAAGAGGCAGACTTACTCGCGGCTATGGGCAGGAAAAGCCTTCGGATGAGATCCGCAGTGCCGTCAACCGACATTCTAACTGACTTTAGAATCAAGCTCACGGATAACTTCGTACGGCACTGGCGATCATCCGGGGGCCTCCTGCCCAAGATTAAGGGGGATCTGTCCAAATGGACGGATCGCACCGACCGCCGGGAACAACGAGTCCTCTCACGGCTACGCACGGGTCACACACGCCTCACCCATCAGCATTACATCTCGAGGCATCCACCACCTATGTGCTCCACTTGCAGCACACCGCTTACAGTGGAGCACATACTAGTCAACTGCCCGGAATTTCACAACCTCCGGGTACAGTATGACATCAAAAACTCTATAAGAAACATCTTATCGAATGACCCAGTAGCCGAAATTACCCTCATCAACTTCCTAAAAGACGCCAACCTCTTCCACACCCTATAAACCCTGCCCTGATCCTCTCCCTTCTATCAAACTACATGGTATACAGACTCACCTACAATCCCTAATAACCCTGAGACCCAAAAAAAAAACCAACAACACTTTGAATATCGCTTAGCTCGAACCAAAAAACATCAGCTCTCTTTTACACTAGAAACGCCATCCAATGCACCCGGTTTATCGTCTTGATCCAAGCACCTGCGCACTTGCACCACGTTCCGCTCGCCCGCCACTTCATCTCGGCAGTCGCTTAAACCAAACGAAAAAAAAAAAACATATTGCTTTTGTCTCCAGATTCGGCTTTAACATCCGCTCGTCTCCCCACTCTTTATTGGTTCGCCACCTCAGCCGCAGAACTAATTCGATCTTTTCTAGGTCCGACGGTCATCTCTGCTAGTTTCCCCCTACCCTCGTCTGTCCATCATTTCGATCGGAAAAGTAACATAATCAGTCAAATTAACACTATATACCGCCATTAAAACAAAACATTTCTCTCACGCTCTTCTCCTTTAAATTTTTCTCAAATCTCACCATCGAACAAACCGAGGGGCCGATGACATTTGACCCAACGAAATCTAGGACACCATCGCCATCGGATCCGAATCTTCACCGCGGGCCATCCGCTGGGGTAGGTCCCCAGGGATGTTCTCCGCGGCCCAATATCAACTAGAAACACCATCGCTACGCTCAAACAATAACAACAGGAAGAACATCAAAACCAGGGGTCATCTACTGGACTATCCGGTCTAACACCTCACCAGAACCAGGACCGAAAACACCGGCTGGTTGGACCCGCGAGGACGCTATCCGCGGCCCATACCGTTACTCTCTTCATCGAATTTTCGCTTCCTAGTTTAAACTGAAATAAAAAAAATACACTCAATTTTGTTTCAAAATGACATGTAATTACTATTCTCGTTTCCCCCCGGTGAACGACCAACAGGTTAAAGCCGGGGTAAAATAAATGATATTAATAATAATTCTTGGTCGTAGAGAGGTTCTTCGCGGATTTTTTGTGGGTTCTCAGAAGCGTACCAGTGGTAATTAATTAACTACCTGACTTATTAATAGTTTACATGGACCAGATAAACATGGCTCAGATGGCAATATTTGAATGCTGTATTTTTGAAATTGATATGCCGAATAGTTTCAGGAAAACAACGTTTTCACACGGTTCCGAACTCAAGATGGTAACTTCCGATATACTGATATTTCTTAAAAACCCTTACATTAGGGTATTTTCGAAACAGATTTGATGAGTAGATGCCGAAAACCGATGTTTGATGTCGTTCCGAAATGCAGCAAGTCGACTTTCGATTTAATGATATTCTTTTTTTAACTTTTACAATAAGAGTACTTTCGAAACAGGCTTACCAGAAATTTCAATGAATCGGAAGTCACTATCATGAATTTCGGAACAACCTAAATATTCCGATTTATTAATTTTTCCAATTATTCTTTTTCCAAAAAATCATCTTTTCTGTTAGTTTTTCATTCATTTGGCTTCTCCAATATATGTTTCCGCTCAGTCATTGCAAAACTGACGTAAATATTGTTTCTCGCTGTCTAATCATCATAATAATGTCATTTATTTATAGCCGGCTTTAACATTTTCGGTCTTTCGCAGAGTCAATGGTTTTCAAAAAGCGTAGATTGAAAGGATATGGAATATAACCAGGTTTCCATCTTGGATTTCGGAGTGATCTCAAACATCATTTTTCGGCATTTACTAATCAAACCCTTTACAAAAATGCACATATTATAGAGAGTTTCAAAAAATATCAATAAACCGAAATCTTGGATTTTAAAAAGACCCAAAACGTTACTTTCTTGCACCTACTCTTTAGAAATTAATCTGAATTCAAGTGTTTTGACAGCTACTTCCTGCGCTTTGGAACACGGAAACCGGTATGGCTGAAATGAGTTCGTATGGCCATTTACTAGCAGGTTCCGTAAATCATATGTGAAGCATATTGACTACATAATCTAAGACCTTTTTCAATCCACCATGTGGTGTAATGATGCATTTCTTATGTTTCGTATATTTTCAAAAACATCACTATATTTTTTTTCAAATCAGTATAAATAAGAAACTTTCTTTGGGTATGACCTAACGTAACCTTTTCAATTTGTGAACAGTTATGTGAAATTAATGAGAATTTTTCTTTATTTAGCATCAATTTTTCAAGTGATTGCATAAAGCTTCTATATGAAAAAGGCAAGACTTTTATAAAAATGAATCGTTATCATGACTTTGTGATAATAGCGGGTAAAAGCTGGTGGTGTTTTCTTCTTCCGTACCAGCACGTACCGACAAAGCAAAGGCTTGTTATTACATTCCTGTAGTGGAATTTGACCTTCTGTTTCAATAGACTTCGCATCCGATTCACTGTGTACAGAACCATTGCATGGCTGGTGCTACGATTCTACTGACACCACGAATCCTTCCAGGTCATGGCTCAAACATACGGTAACTGATTTGAAAGACCAATGCCCTATGCATTGAACCGCCAACCCGGGACACGTACCGACGCGTTCCGGATTTGCATCGTCATTTTGTATGACGGTTTCAAAGTGTTGACACTTATCGTCCTATAAATTCGGAACCGGAAGTCGCATCTTGCCCACTATCTTTCAAGATAATGAGAATTTAATTTGAATTAAAATTCATGCAAATTGGTTTAATCGTTGCTGAGAAATCGGAGTGCGTGAGTGAGTATTTCCTCAGTATTATGGTGTTTTCAGAACCGGAAGCCGGGAGCTAGTATTGCCAAAGTAGGTTTATATATCCTCCAACTAACAAGGTCTGCCAAGTAAATGAATTTGATAGTAAGTTTTATAAAAATTTGCACCTCGTTTCGACATAACTTCTGAAAAAATACTCATAAAATTTACAATTTTCCACTTATCGCGGTGTTAAAGCGGAACCAGAAGTCGTATCTGGATCGACTTTTTGAAGACTTTTTATAGAATTTTAAGAATTTATATGATTCTTAGTTTGTGAAAATCGGTTAAGAAATTGCCGAGAAAATTGAGTGCGCATTTTTTCATAAATTTGCACATATTTCCTTGTAATTCCGGAACCGGCAGTCGAATCTAAATGAAATTCTGGAACTTTATATGGGACCATGAGGTCTTTAATTTGAATCTAATTTGGTGGAAATCGGCTCAGCCATCTCTGAGAAACGTGAGTGATTGTTTTTGTCACCATTTTGGTGCATATCACCCTGTTATTCCGGAACCGGAAGTTGGATCGGGATAGAATTTAATAGCAGTGTATGGGACCATACGACCGTTTATTTCAATCTTAGTTTGTGCAAATCGGTTCAGCCATCTCCGAGAAAATCGAGTGACATCATTTTTCACATACACAGACATTTCGTGATCTCGGCGAACTGAGTCGAATGGTATATGACACTCGGCCATGCGGGCTGTAAGCTTTCACTTCTAAATTGCTGGGATTTGTCTTTCGTGTCACCGGGAGCGGCCCGTTTGGCATAAGGTCATTTGAAATAATAACGTTTGGCATAATGGTTATTTGGCATAACAGTAATTTGGCATAATGGCCATTTGGCATAATGGTCATTTGGCATAATGGTCATTTGGCATAATGTCATTTGTCATAATAATAATTGGATTCGTAATACACTAAGTTCTCTTTTTACACGGTATTTTTTCGCACGGTTTTTTTATACACGGCTTTTTTACACGGATTCCGGAATTAACACGGTTTTTATTTACGCGGTTTTCGCAATTAACACGGTTTCTGATGAGAGTTTAAAAAGCACTGTCAATTGTTTTTTGAGAAAAATTTGAAAAAGGGAACAGGTTGTCTGTAAGAAAACTAATATTAAAGCTAATTTAAAGTTTAAAAGTTAACTAAAATCATTCACTCAACAATTCACGAGATCATTGATTGTCGTTCCATAAAATGATTAATCAGTCTTCAAATCTTCAGTCCCTGTTGTAAATTACACGACAACGTCTCATAATTTTCATTTGAATAATATAACTCTAGTAGTATTATGATTTACGCAGATGAAATGAGTTTCTTAGCATGACACATAGTAATACCTTTTCTAATTTGATCCATATTTATCTCTATGAATCCTTCCCCTTTAATTCTGTCGCTGCGTGCATAGATCTTAATCCAATACCCATGTCTTCCCACTCAGTTTAATTGAAAAATGACTATTAAGATCGCTAGCGTTTACTACACATCGCAACTTCGGAATTGAAAAGAATTTATTCTCAAGCTTTATTTGCAGTAAAAGTGTTTTTGGGTGGTATTATTAGTACTTCTTTAGTCGAACGTTCTAAATTGTACGTATTATAGTTCTTTTGAAACCCGAAATCATTAAACATAAGGCATGAGCCATTTAGATTGATTTGATTATCGTACAACGTGTTTCCTGTGTGTTTTAATTTTAATTTGTCATCCAAAGTGTTTTGTCAAGTATGACTAGACCTTCTCGTAACCTCAGGCTGGTTTTTAGATTTCCGTTTTTATTGTGAAAAAACAGTTACATTTTATCAAAAACAAAACAAACAAATACTCAAATCAACGGTTTTTGGAATTATTACGTCAAATTTTTCACGCAGTTTTTTTTGCACGGTTTCCGCAATTAACACGGTTTTATTTTACACGGATTTTTTTTAACACGTTACGTAACCCCCGTGTAAAAAGAGACCTTAGTGTATTTTAATCTAATGTAAATTTTCGTTTATTTTTCGATGGAGTGATATTTTGCAAGAAAAACTCGAACGAAATGTGTTTACGTAATCGATAATATTATGTGATTTATTACTTTTTTATTTTTATAATTCTGTAGTAAATAGCACACTGTCATTTTATATAAACAACTCACTTATTGCTAGCACAATTTTCTGTTCGTCATAGATGATTCAGATCGAGATGGCCGAAGGCCGCGAGTGCGCCGGCGACTCGCCGTCGGAAGCGCCGGCCACTGCGGGGGGGGGGGGGGGGGGTCAGCGCCCCCGCAGAAATCACCTTTGTCTAGTTGCGGGCATTTGCCCGGATTACCCAAAGCTAGGAGCTATCCCTTAGTTAGGTCCGAACGAGCGGCAGCGAGGTCGGACAGCAGGCCATTAGAAACGATGAGGCGTAGTCGCATTAGACCTTACAAAATTTCAGTAAATAAAAACAGTTTCCATTAAGCAGCATGTTCATCTGTTATGCCAAATGACTGTTATGCCAAACGGCGTTATGCCAAACGTGGTAGCCCCCGTGTCACCTTCCACATTAGAATATGTAGATGTTGTTTGGTCACCGTGATATTCGACGCATAGAAGCTATTGCATCAAATTTCATTGCGATAAAATATTTAACTTTTTACATGCTAGTTTTATTCAATTTCAATTTCGTATCCAAATATACGAATCTTCTACTCAATACTAGTCCTAAGGTTTTGCACAACGATTTTTTTGTGTGGAAATCTATTTTTTTTAATATTTTCCTCCGATTTTGAAATCCTTCGACATAAAATAGGCCTTTCAAAGGTTGTTTAAAGATATTACAACGTTTGCTAAATATTTTCACAAAGTGGGCCGAAATGAAATCAATCCTAAAGTGGGCCAAAATACCTCTGTTACCCTATGGTAGAAGTACTTTCGCGTCTTGCACGAAAGTTTTACTCAAATCTGGTTTGTTCGCCTCATTTTTTTTCAGAACTGTTTAGATTCTTTTTAAAAGCTTGAGCTAATTTACCAATTTTTCCTTCCAATTTGATGTACCGATTTAAAGCACGAGGTACCGTAGATTGGGCAATTTGCTATTTTCTGTCGATCGAAGATCAAGATTTTCAAAGTGTGTACGCAAAATCATTCTACGCTGCCGCTGCTCTTCCGATTTCGTCTTCGCAACGTTTGCAAAACTACTGCTGTCACTTACGTCATGCAAACACTGCACATTGCACTAGTTTCACCTAAAATTCTAATCGAAAATACCCAATGCGTAAAAAATAACAGCCATTTGGAAGTGATGCAATTTGAGTTCGTACACCCTTTACCAGAGTTCCCTTGAATCTTCCGATCTACCAAGATCGTTGCAAACTCAGATCTCGATCTACTGTCAGTTCGCTGAGATGTATTCAAGGCGACTTTTATAGCTGATCTGTTCCAATCACGAATTGATTGCTCGGAACTTCTGCGAGTTCATGTTATCTGCGAGTTCATACTTTTCGATTTTTATTATACCATCAGTGAATCTTTTCATATATTCGAATATTGTCTATTCAGTAATTAATGTTAGTTTTGGAAATAATAAGTTTTACGAATGTATTTGCGTCTTCCAGTTATGTCTGTGACATTACCCATCTGCCTTTTTTGCACAGTTTACCTTGTTACTGAGGAACTGGAAATCGCGTTTAGATAAAATTTAATAGTACTATTTGGAGCTTCAAGGCCTTTTATTTGAATAGAATTTCATAAAATTCAGTTGAGCGGTATATGAGAAAATCGGGTGAACTATTTACATTTTTTCGTGCATATTATTCCGATACTCAGGAATCGGAAGTCCGATTCGGATGAATCCTAATGGCATTTGACTGCTTCGCCTTAATTTGTTGTGTACAATCTTCGTCTAGTAATGATTGTAATTCGTCATTTTTCAACGTTTCCGAACGATTTTCGTGTGCGCTGCCAATAACATTTAAACCGTCTAGTTTGAAACGTTAAACCAGAATTCATAAATTTTGACGATTGGAGTCTGTCTCAACAAGAACTCGATGACTTTCCTATGCCTTTCTTTCATTGAACAAAAAGTCATCGTATACAGTAAATGCACTTTATATGGTTCTAAATTGGATATTTTACACATAAATTAAAAGTATATTTTTTAGCTGCAAGTCAAGTAAACAAATGCGGTGTTTCGAAGAGGGAGTTAAACAAACGAAATAGCGCCATAAGTTTGAAATAGATTTGATACACCATCTGTTGACAGTAAAAAGTGACATAGACCTCATAGATTAACGAAGAAATTTATTCTCTTCCTGCAGAAAAACTGAATCGTTTATAATTGGCTGTATTGTGAAGTAATAAACCTTAATCCAATGGTTTTTTTTTGTTATTTCTGTTGATAGAAATTAATCGTCGTAACTATATGTGTGAAAATATGATACTGAAATTTTTTATTCGTTTCTCATGATATTCTTCTCTCTTGAATATAATCTCATTGCGCTCGTGTCAATATTGCGCTTATATTCTTGAGCAGTCATGTTCAATTTGAAATCTTCTTTAATAATCAACCGCTGATCGAAATGAAACCAGCAGTAAATATTCTCATATTTTCACAAACTGACAATCAGTCATCAACTTCGATTGTGTCAACCAAGTTTCCAATTAGGGCCGGTCTCTTGCGTAATTGGAATTGTTCTTCCCTCCCACTGTCTTTGGAGTAAATCAATGCGGTTACTCCTTTTACTCGACCAGACCGACAGCATCGCATCCTTACAATTAAAGGTTCATTGTGATTCCGATTGCCCTGGGAAGATTAATTTTACGCTACACTTCATCTCTTCACGTTCTCATCCGTTGCATTCCGACTTCAACCATAGAAGTCATTGCTGTTCGCAGTATATTTACCTCATTAAATTATTATTTATTGCACAACTAAAAATCCAGACATTGGAAGCCGTACGTTGTCAATACAGTGAGTAGTTCTGCCAGCAATTAAACTTGTTACTTATTATTCCAGTGCACTGAAATGACAGCAATAGCAGGTCCTCCCAGAGCCACTTGTTCGTTTTTTAACTGAGCAACGTTTGCCACCCATTTCACAGATATCGATAAAATGATGGCAATCAATAACAAAACTGAAACCTAATAAAATGATTGATGCCAGAAAAATAGATTCGTAGGATTAAAAACAGCTTTTGAATTTGAAATAGTTTTCGTAGGTTTTTTTTGACATAAATCGACTTTGGAACATTTATCCAAAATGGGCCTTCGACCAACAAATTTTGGAAATTACAGCTAAGATAAGATTTAGGGTGACGGTACCCCCATTCATCTCAGCTTCAATAGTCATTCCTTATACCGTAAGTTAAATTGAGACCTGCTGTCTCTGTTCGATTAATTGACTCTAAGGGTAAAATGAAAATAGGTGCATTCGCTTCGAGCTTTCGCGTTGCTAAATAACAGTAGTATAGCACAATTGTATTGGTGGTTATTGGTACAGAAACCTTAGAGTTCATTTTTATTCAAAAACGTGCAATGATAACATCTCAGAAAATTATCAATACGTTATGGATTTGTATCTCATGAGATTTGAAAAATTTTCAGACAACGGTGATTGCATCAGGGAATTATGACTGATGCAATACGCTTGTATAAAACAGAATAACAAAAAGACCAACTGCAATATTTCTCTACCAGGCAAACGGTTTCTTCTAATATAAAAAATAGGGGGAAATCCGTCCAATTATGTTGTTGTTGTGTTGTCAATATTTGTCACAAGTGTCAGATGTCGCAGATGAAGTAAAAGTGCTTAATCCGTTGGCGGGTAGCCCACGTGTTATTCCTAGCGAGATTGATCGATAGTAAATAATGTTAAATTTCTACGGGAATTGTGCACGAGATATAGGGTAAAATGTACATGCCTTATTTTTTATATAGTCGATATCTAAATTCAGAAATCATTCAATCAGACTTGCCCAGAGATTCAATCATTCGAGATTTGATTATCTGATTAACATGAATCGATTTTTTCTAGATTTCCGCTCTTCAAAGTATACTAAATAAAGCTTCAATATAAATAGTGGAACTTGGTCCGAAGGGCTAAGTGTTCTATATGATTCGACACAGTTCATCAAGCTGAGCAATGTATGTGTGTGAGTATGTGTCAAATAATGTCACTTATAAAATAAAAAATCTCGTAGTCCCATAGGCTGCTATTGAATTTCACATCATCAATTTAGAGCGACGAAGAGTAAAATGCTTCTCGATTTGGCTTAAAACTAATTCAATTTCTATGGTATATTAGTTACTTACTAAACGAACCGACTTTGGCTACACAGAAAAAAATATTTTGTGAATTTACATCTATTTTCATGCACATATTTGGAGCAGGTAATTAAACATAAAATTACTTTACAATTCTGTACGTTTCAATAGAATTTAATCGCAAAACAAGCGTTAATTGAAAGATACAGTTATATTCATTGAAAATTCTATGCAATTCAATTTAGTTTTGCATCGATGAAGGTTTTCAATCAAAATTTCGATTCAACCCATGTCTATTCCATGTTACTTAGATTTACATCTCGTGTAAATTTCATTATTTCTTTCTGTGTATACTGGTTCCAAGTTTCGGCTTCCAAAAGTACCAGAAGTAGCGGTCAAAAAGTTTAGAACGAGACTCACTCAATTTTCTCACAGATGATTTGATCGATATCCACAAACAGGGTCAAATAGAAGTTCCTACAGTCTAATAGATTGCTGTTTTAGTTCATCCAGGTCCGATTTCCGGTTCTAGAACTATAATGTAAAGTGTGTTTAATCATTTCGTGCGACGATGCAAAATAAAGAAAAATTCTGATCAACTTGACACAACTGTTTACAATTTAAAAAAGTTAAGTTAGTTTATACCCAAAGAGAGTTTCTTATTTTATTCAAGGTTGATAAAACAAATTCTTCATAAAATCTTCTGGTGATATTTTCGAAAATATTAGTAATCATTACACCACTAGGTGGATTAAAAAAGGTATTAAAATGTGTATACGATATGTTGAAATCCACATATCATGTAATGATTTTGAATTCCATATTCTGTTTATAGTAATAGACTTTTTTGTCATGTTACAAGGGTAAAAATCTATTGCCGGTACCATGATTTTTAGTCATGAAATCATAAACCATGTCTTCCCATGAAATTTATTGAGCAAAATGATTGATATCATGAAAATTTTCATGAAAGATTTGTTATTGTTCATGATATCAATCGTTTTGGTAATGAAATCATGACTTATTATTCATGATTTCATGATTTTTAATCATGGTTCCGGGAATAGATTTTTATCCGTGTACCAATATCAAACACTATCAAGTTATGGAGACTTCAGTGAAATCCTATTGTATCTTTTGAATTTTGACATGAATACGTCTTACTTTAATATTTATAGCATATTGAACTCTTATCTCTCATAAGAGAAATTCTTCCTCGAATTTGTTTAGTTATGATTGTGTCTAAATGATTGATCCGAATTGAGAAAGAAATGCAACAATTCGGTCTTTTTAATGACCATTAAGTCGATTCTGTATTTATTTATATTCCTTCCAGTTTTATCCGTTTTTACATATATTCCGTTCTGACCATAGCATTACCCACCTATTATTGTTAAATTTGCGTTAGTTTGCGCTGTTATTTGTTCATTTCCACGCTTGCTGCTCGGGAAAGAAAATGGGTGCAAAATAGTTGCCCGCGAATTGCCCTGAAAATGCCTTTTTTCGTGGGGTGCAAATCAATAAACCACAGTGCCCCTAGAGTTCCTATACGAGTAATGACAGTTGTTCGTTTGGAATGACAACTTTTTCCCAACCGAGCAAATTTGTTTGAATATTTTGAATTGTTGTCAACATTACGTATGAGATGTCGTCACTCTGGTTATAGGCACTCTAAAAGCGTCAATTTTGAGTTCTCGACTAGACGAAAAGTGAAAAAATTGAGCAAAACACTCCGCGATTGTTTCAAATGAACAACGACGTAAATGAGCTGCTTTGTTGCTTTGTTTAGTATTAATATAAACAATTTGGCCACAAACTGCTACAACTTTATTCGGGTCAACATATTATACTCAAACTATTTCTCTTTTTCATACTTGTTGTTAAATTTTGTTATTTTAACTATTAACGAGACCAGTTTTAAATCTGCACTTATTACGAAAATTGTTTTTTGTTATAAACTTGTTACTCAATGATGATCGGGATTTGAGAGAGTCCATTGCACAGTGGTCCGAAACGGAAAATTAGCGTGACAAAAATATTTTCACTATTAAATAGTAGTTTTTTTGTAGTTCATGTATTCACAAAAGTTGTTTGTAATCAAATGGTGCTCCTTTTGATGAAAAAAGTTACTAGGGTGGTCCTCAATTAGACTGAAATCTGAAATCTAACTTTCTTAATTGAACTCAAAAATGATTTTGCTGTACAATAAAGTTGTAGGAAATTTTATTTTGAGAAACTTTTTTGAACAAAGCACCTCTCTAGCTCTTCATTTGATCGAGTTACACAAATTTTCCCGAGTAAAAGTAGGGTGGCTCCTGAAAAATCACTTTTTTTGTTCTAACTTTTTTGTGAAACGTTCTACGGAAAAGTTGTCTTCAGAAGAGTTGTTGAAATAATTATTGCGCACAATTTTGATCAACCAAGCTTTTAATTAAAATTGTTCTGCAATCTATTTTCGGCTGTAATTTTTGCGTGTCTCATTTCTCGATAGGACAATGTATGGAACACATGTATAACTAATTTGATACTATTATTTTGTTGAAGGAAGTATGTTGATACGTTAAGGCGTTTAAGAGTTATGCAATATTTTTGAGATTTTTGAAGGTATTTTTAAGACTACTTTAAATAAATTTAAAAAAATAACACCCTTCCAATTTTCTCTTAAATTTTTACATATATTCTGACCCTTCAGGAACCGCATAGGATACATTTTTATCGATCTGGCATCTAATGAATATTGATATTTGAAGCTTGACTAGTTTTCGATGAAAAAACAATCATAACTTCTTACTGGTAGCTCATATGAAAAAGTTTGGTTGGTCAAAATTATGGGCAATAATTACTTCAACAACTATTTTAAAGACAACTTTCCCGTAGAACGTTTCACAAAAAAGCTAAAACAAAAAAATTTATTTTTAGGAGCCACCCTACTTTTACTCGGGAAAATTGATGTAACTCGATCAAATGAAGAGCTAGAGAGGTGCTTTTTTCAAAAAAGTTGCTCAAAATAAAACTTCCCACAACTTTATTGTACAACAAAATCATTTTTGAGTTCAATTAAGAAAGTTAGATTTCAGATTTCAGTCTATATGAGGACCACCCTAGTAACTTTTTTCATCAAAAGGAGCACCATTTGATTAAAAACAACTTTTGTGAAGACACCAACTACAAAAAACTACTATTTAATAGTGAAAATATTTTTGTCACGCTAATTTCCCGTTTCGGACCATAGTGCATTGCCATAAGTATCATCTGGAGGGGATTGTGGAACATTTTCTGAATTGGTAGGCGATTCACAATTGCGGATAAAAATTAAAAACCAATTTTACGAGGCAAATGAATCCTTGAACTTGAAGTAAAGATTTCAGTAGTTGTGCACGTTGCACATGAACAAAGTGTACACCGCCATCAGTATTTTCTAAACTCAATTTCATTGTACAAAGAGTATTTTTAAAGTCGATGCAGTTCTTTGCAGTGCCTTGTTCTTTTGGCGTGAATACGTCTTACCTCACTATGGAGCGCCTTTTCAAAATTCGATCAGTGGAAGAAATATGATAAGTAGTATTTTGCCAGATTTTTTTTTTGAGCTGAGATTAGTTTGCGTCCACTACCAGGGTACTTCACAAATTGAAGCACTTTCCAGTTGGGGAGTGTAGTGGGCAATAGAATATTTAAAAAAAAATAAAAAAATGAAAAAAAAAAAAACATAAATAACTGAAAACTTTAGTTTTCTAAAACGTTGGAAATTCATCACGCTTGCTTGCCCTTTTCGCATTCTGACGACGGTTTTGAGGTAGTCTCAGTCGCCTTCAACCAGCAGCAGCAAAAACAGACCTTCTGCGTGGTGAAACCCCTTCTTTGGATCGGATTTTGGAACTGAATTCAAAAACTGAGTTTTAGGGCTCAAATCAGAACCTGGACTATGGTCTACCTGAATTCTGAACTTAATTTAAGATTCAGAATTAACACAATCTTGAGACAGATTGAACTATGCTGTCACGGTCCCATGGCTTGTTTTTATGCTAACTCAATGGGGAAGGATGCACACCGAAGGTGCCATGAGTAATATCTGACAAAAAGAGGCACAAATGAATGGATATGTTCCTTATTCTGAACATGCAAAACTCGAAAGACATTGTCCGTGCTAGAACAAATACTACGCTTTGATCTATGGAAGTGAAGCGAACTACTATTGAAATTTTATCTCTTTTGCAGTTTTTTGACCAAATGGTGACCGAATCATGTCATTCAGGCGCAAACGATGTGGACAACATCTTTCAAAATTTGCACACCTAGTAGTTTGGTTGCATGTTAAATGTAGCTCTCTCTTAGATTGCGTTTTAGAATGCTTGCTACTTCTTTATTTGGATTTCTCACTTGAGGCCATCGTCCAAGTACCATGCGCTTGCGGCTTTAGGAAATTTTAGATGGGAAATTTGAAAAATTTGCCAAAAACAAAAACATACAAGTCTTTGAAAAAAAAATTTCCTATCTGCATAGTGAAAATGGCTGGAGGATTTTCCGGGTGATATACTTGGAGCTAGTAACAGGCTACGAATTTAGCTCTTAAGCTCAGTTACAGTTCCTGAATGTCAAGGATTCTGGTGTAGATAAATAAATTGTGATAAAAAGTACTCAAGTATTCCCAAGGAACTATTTGAAGTTTTCCTTTGCTGAGGATGTAAAACTACTGTGAAAACAACTATATCATTGATTGTTGTATTGCTTTACACTCATTTGTTCAGTATTATTTGTGGGGTAGAATATGTTTGTTTTCAATAGTGATTCTTTGGTACAGTTTCAATTCTGAAGGCGAAATATTGCAAATTTCACACAATTAATTTATTAATCAACTAACGATTACTGATATTTGGAAATGTGAAAGAAGCATGTTCGTTTTACTCGTATTACAGTTATGTCTCTGATATTACCCACCCGTCTTTTATTAATACAACATTTATGTTGACTGAAAAAAGACATATCCGACGAAAAATCTGCCGTTAAGAAGAACACTTGAATTACGTTTTGAGCTCCCAAATTATATGCAGTATTGCGAATACATCGTTAAAACAAACATGTTTCATATTTTAAATTATTAAAAATATGATCCCGTCTCCGACTTGAAATTCTCTTGACAAAAGGATTATAACGTGCGCAAACACTGTATTTTAGGTTTAATCTACAATGAGTAAATTTTTGTTAAAAAATAGATATCGGCATAGATCAACAATGCGTGAAGCATGATTTCTTTTGGATCCAATTGGGTGATTTCTCGCCAAAATAACATTTCACTATCGCAAAACCCAGAAGAGTAAAACTAAATATACGAATAGATGGCATTACTCTTAACTGTCGCCTGTCAGAAGTTTCACAAATTTCCATATTTTCTCCAGAAAGTACATACTAACACATAAAATGATAAAACTTTGATGCGTTCTTGGTATCCAGCTACCCAGAGTAATAAATACATGATAACATTACAATACATAAACCGTATTGGAATTTCAAATGATAATTCAGGACCTTAAAATATTGAATTTCTGTTTGCATTTCTGATTCTCGGTTCAAGTCGTGCTGTTGCATCGATTTTTTGGTTTTTATTTCATTCGATTTGATGTCGTGTAATTTTCGAATTACCGAATTTTAAATGTTCTTGAATATAAGTTTGTGTGAAATTTGGCGCTCCATTTATGTGCATCTTATGAGATGTAAAATCACAAGATTTTTTCAAGCAGTGCGGAAGCTGAAAAAGACTGGATAAGAAATTCTGGATATTTCAGAGTTTCAGAGATAGTGAAACAAAATTTGGCGCCTAAATTGACGCATTAATTGTAAAATTGAGCAGTATTCTAGGACTTGTATTTAAAACTTTGTTCTTAATAAGCGCCTACATTTTGAAGTCAACTCTAAATTGTTAACGCTGATCGCTTTGCGCTGATGAGTCGGAGACGAAAAAAGTTTAAAAAAATTGTTTCTGTGCTTCCAACTCCTTGGATTTTAAATTTTAGGCAATATTTTTAAGTATCTTGCCCATGCAGTCTGATCAGTAGTAAATATTTTTATACACAATAGCATCATTTCTCGTCCTCACATTCCTGTTATTTCCAATACGGTTTGGCAGGTTTGAGAACTTTCAACATGAAAGCAGCAAAGCTCGCTATTTTCATTTGTAGAAACCATAAACCTCAAACGTGATTATTTATGGACTCTGTGCCACAATTGACCCCGCCAAAAAGCGTTTAAACGGAACCACATCAAGAAGAGGACACGTTTTAATCATGATTCGCCCCTTGTATATTTGAACTTGACAGGTTTGCTTCACCCATGCTGGCCGTGGAATCATAGAGTACGGCATCATTTATCACCTGACAATAAATCATCCGACCGGAGCACAACAAAGCCCATCCATTCATCCACGAAAAACGACAAAGGCCCATCTTGACTCGGGGTTTACATTCTCACGCATCTAGGGTCACTGGCGACGATTGCGCTCCTATGGAATGAAATTCGTTCTGATCGCAGCACTCGAGTATTTCTGTCACGACAACAATCGTCAAAATGCAGACGAATGTAGCGTCGCATACCATATTCACACTCGCCCACCATTTTTATCTTCACAGTTCGTGATACGACCACCCCTCAACGCAATTGGAAGAGAAATAAAACTTTTTATGCTTTTACTTTTTTTTACTGACTCACCAGATAAAATAACATGGGAGAATTCAGGAAAAAGTTAAGTGTTCAAGACCGTTTCATAAGAAATGTATGGAGGACTATTGTACGTACCTATATTTATAGTATTAGCCGAGGTAGCATACCTTTGTTCTTGATTACACGATTCACATTCAATAGATTGTGCAGTAATCGGTGCCAATTCGGGTCTGGGTTTGAAAACGTTTTGCAAAATGTGAATAATGACAGCTAACAATAGCTAACCAGTATCAGGATATCACATTATAGTGTACTTGATTTGAGTAGCTTCGAGCGATGTACACTTCCTTAAAATATCTGTATCCTTTTCACCATACCGCTCTCTGATTAAAAACTCATTTGAATCACAGTCTAATGATGATGAAGGTCATTGACCATCTTTCATTTTCGCATCTGCCACTGAATCATTGAATAGTAGCCATGCTTTTGAAGCAGAAATCGATGATGCAATGAATGGTCGGTTGACTGCGAGAGGAAAACATCAGAGTTTGTTTGAAGAACCCTTCAGATTCTGTGCACTTTGATCAGGCATCGAATTGCGCAAAATTCATTCAAACTGTGAAAGGTTGCACATTCTTTTTTTTTCTCTTTTCATCCACGGCGCTGGCCAGTGCGGCCCGGCGAAGAAACGTTTCCCAAAGGATTCGATACCATTGCCCTCATAGATGATGGCAAACAGAGGCGAATCTTTTCTGTGCGCGGCAAACAAATTTTCCAAAGTGCCCCCGGTTAAGGCTCTATTCAGCCGGTAAAAAGAGGCTTTCACGCTAATGAAACAAACACTCGAGTGTGGTTTTACAATCGGAAAATGGTTCGTTCAATTTTGGAAATTATATTTGCTCGTTCGGAAACGCCGCTGAGCCAAGTGTCGGGTGTGTGTTCTATGGCCTGTTGTTAAAACGAAAGTGAAATAAACTGAATAGAAAATCCGGGGTTTTGTCGTAAGCCTTTGGTTTTATTTGTTACGAACATTGTAATAGTATTTATTAATTTGGTTTCATGAAGACCTATGTTCCATCTGTTAGTTTGGATCAGAGTCGTGCGTTATAGGATTTCCAGGGCAAAATTGATTTCATTGGAATATTATTCAAACAAAGAATTTCATTCCATAATTTTTGCCCGGTTAGATGAAAGCTACGAGTTTAAGTTCCATCTCTGCGGTAACTTATTCGCAGTTTTCATTTCAAAGTTGTATTCTTTCCTATCAGTTTTCCTCGTTGGATGTTGATCAAATTTGAAACTAGCTTAAGGCGGCTCAACGTTTTAAGACTAAAACAATTTGTTAACTTGTCAAATGTATATTTCTTTAGTGTAGCCATGTGCACAGCACCATGCATTAGAATTAGAATGTCGAAATGTGCATTGGAATATTTGCTTTTATTCGCCGAGCAAAAAATGACGTGATAGTGGTCCTTATTACCGGTATCACTACACGGTGAAAACCAAGTGAAGTGAATGTAAATCATTATTACGGAAGTCGCTTCAAAGACAAAAGCAATTATTTGGATGAAATTGATGTCATTATGAACATCATGCCACTAACATTTCGTTGAAAAAATAAGTTTTTTCCATTACAGTGATCACTTCACTTTGCGTGATACTGGCAATAGGGAAAATCAAGTGATGTGACATGTAAGTGAAGTGAATGTGAAAGTGGAAGTGAGAACGGTAATAAGGGCCAGTTTCTTAATAATATACTTCGTGCAAAATCGGCAGCTGGAAATATTATATAGGAGATGGATAATAGAGCTGAAACTGTAACAAACCGTTTAGTTTTATTTATTGGAACAGTTCTACAAATTATAATACGGAGTACTCCGACAAATTTCCGAGTACTCGTTTTGCTTAGAGTGCCTATAACCAGAGTGACGACTTCTCATCCGTAATGTTGGCAACAATTCAAAACACTCCATTAGCTTTACACTGAATTGAGAGTTCGTTTGATCGTTTGGAACTGGTAGCTGTCATTCCAAACAAACAGCTGTCGTCACTCTAGTTTTGCTATATGCGATACATTGTCAGGGTACAATGTCACTGTACTTAGAAGAATTTTCTTTAGAACTACAAGTGACACTGTACTTAGAAGAATTTTCTTTAGAACTGGCAACGGAGAATAGTGAAACTCAATTCACCATAGTTACTGTTTATTATGATGCAAAAGTGAAAAACGTTTGGTGACGAATATGTATGTTTAGCTGTTTCGACTGATTCATTTTAGTAGATTTAATTTGATAATAATTGATTTTCTTATAGATAAGCGGATGGATCGAATGAATCATTTCTAATGTAAAGCTTTTGAAACGAAATAAATAGTGAGTTAAACCTTCGTCGTTAATCTTCATGAGAAACTTTCAAGAAGACTTGTAACGCCGAGCTCTTCGGAGAGGATAAAAGTTATTCGTTTTTTGGCATTAAAAATGCCTTACTCTTCACTATATGGGGCCGGGTGTCCATTAAAAGTTTCAAAAATAGTCGCGTAACCTTTTTGTGTCATAATTTTGAACGTTAATAACTCGTTCATTTGTTGATGCATTGTTATAATTTTACAACCAATCGATTCGGAAACTTTTAACTTAAACATGTATGACGACGGCGTTTCAGTATTTCAATAGCATACTATTGAAAAAATGGTTGGAATCGACCTATGTTTTCATCCACCAATCCCTGTTGTACAAAATGACGTCAACTTCTTGTTCGGCATAGGAGGCTTTGCGTCATGCATAAAAAACACCGCATCGTTCTGCGTAGTAGGAAGAGAAATCTATAAATATAGGCTGCACAATATTTCTTTGCCTAGTTGATGTTTGACTGTGAATAAAACAAGTAGCTCGTCCAGTGAGGTGATGACTGGATTGAATATGCGCTCCCTCGTTGGATTGTCGCTATTGCATTATGCGTTGGTGAAATTTCCTGTTGTCTGCGCAACACCGTGTTCGCTTGAGTATCTTATATATCATCTAGCTATTGAAGAACCGAATCAGCGTGGTTACCGATTCTTTCGAAATATCTAATGTATTTAGCAAATTTTTGGTCGACTTTACCATTAAAAATGCCTATTATGAGATAACGACATTTGAATATTTCAATTGCATCCCATTTTTTTTTTTTATTCAATAATATAATTATTTTTAAGGCACACTGCTTTAGCTCTAAGGTGCCAAGGACTTTTTCTAATTTTATTAACGACTAACTTAAAACTAGGATAGTATGATTGGACAATGTTGTATTGGGGTCGCAGTGGTCGACTTTGGCAGATCCAACCTTCAGCTGGCGATCGGCACCGGCCGGTGGATGGAATATATCATGAGTCTTCCAGATGACGTTGGCCGCATCCCTCGGTCCGTGTGGGTCCGCGGGAAACACCCCCAGGCTACGAATACCCGGCGGGTGGCCCGCATGATTAGAGCGACCTTCCGTGGGCGATGATGGTGATGTAAATATAACGAAAAAATATAGAGAAGTAAATATTGCGGAAAACGAAGTAAAATGGGGATATGGGAACGAAATGACTAAGAACGACAGAGATCTAATTAGTTGACATCGAGATGGAGAAGAGACGGGGAGGGGGGAAGCGAGAAGGTTAGTGACAGCAAAAAGATCTTGTTAGTTCCGATGAAGATGGTGGACAGATGAGGAATCGGGATAATCGGCGGAAGTTAGTGTCGAACCTGCAGGTGAAAATAATTCTTAGCCACAGTTGAAATAACGTCGATAAATAGGAGGAACTTTCTAAGCAAGATGTAACAGATTACACTTGTATATTAATGTGTTTGAGAAACTGGTATATGAGAAGCATATATGAACTATCCCGACTCGCCAACACATCCCGAACCGGAACCTCAGGCGGTCTACCTCGGGCCCTGAGGGATTCCAGTAGCTTCGACCTGGCGTCGCGATACTCTACGCACGACCACACGACATGCTCGATGTCCTGATAACCGTCGCCACAGGTGCAGAGCCCGTTCTCCACGATCCCGATACGCCGGAGATGTGCGTTAAATGTATAGTGATTTGACATGAGTCGTGACATAACGCGAATGAAATCACGACTCACGTTCATCCCCTTGAACCAAGGTTTCGTCGATACCTTAGGGATAATGGAGTGTAGCCATCGTCCCAGTTCGTCATTCGTCCATGAAGTTTGCCAACTTTCGAGAGTTTTCTGACGAGAAATACTGAAAAATTCATTGAAGCAGATTGGTCTTTCATAAATGTCACCTTGTAATGCGCCCACCTTAGCCAATGAGTCTGCCTTTTCATTGCCCGGAATGGAACAATGCGAAGGGACCCAGACTAACGATATTAAATAAGACCGTTCAGATAAAGTTCGCAAGTGTTCCCGTATTTTCCCCAGGAAATATGGGGGATACTTTCCTGGCTTCATTGCCCGGAGAGCTTCTATTGAACTTAGACTGTCCGTGACAATGAAGTAATGGTCTTTGGGCAAGGTTTCAATGATCTCGAGGGTGTACTGAATAGCAGCTAATTCTGCGACGTAAACTGAAGCCGGATCACTGAGTTTGTAAGAAGCGGTGATGTTTTGATTGAAGATGCCGAAGCCTGTGGACCTGTCGATGTTTGATCCATCAGTGTAAAACACCTTTTCACAGTTGACTGTTCTAAATTTATTATAAAATATATTAGGGGCCACTCGAGGGCGTACGTGTTCCGGAATTCCACGAATCTCTTCTCTCATGGATGTGTCGAAAAACACAGTAGAATCAGAAGTATTCAAGAAATGAGCACGGTTGGAAGCAAACGAAGAAGGATTAATATTCTGAGCCATGTAATCAAAATACAAGGACATAAAACGGGTTTGAGAATTAAGCTCAACTAACCTTTCGAAGTTTTCAATCACCAGAGGATTCAAAATGTCGCATCGAATGAGCAAACGATATGAGAGATCCCAGAACCGGGTTTTCAACGGTAAGACGCCCGCCAACACTTCAAGACTCATCGTATGAGTTGAATGCATGCAACCCAAGGCAATACGCAAACAACGATACTGAATTCTTTCCAGCTTAATGAAATGGGTGTTCGCGGCGGATCGGAAGCAGAAGCATCCATATTCCATAACGGACAATATCGTTGTTTGGTACAACCTGATCAGGTCTCCTGGGTGGGCACCCCACCAAGTTCCGGTTATTGTACGAAGAAAATTGATTCTCTGCTGGCATTTTCGTTTCAGATACCTAATGTGACATCCCCAGGTGCCTTTGGAGTCGAACCAGACCCCGAGATATTTGAATGTGAAGACCTGAGCTATGTTTTCACCCCCTAGTTGAAGCTGTAGTTGTGCTGGTTCTCGCTTCCTTGAAAATACAACCAGCTCAGTTTTCTCCGTAGAGAACTCGATACCCATTTGAAGAGCCCATGTGGATAAGTTGGCAAGAGTATCTTGTAACGGCCCTTGCAGATCGCCAGCTTTGGGTCCTATAATGGACACAACGCTGTCGTCGGCAAGTTGTCTCAGCGTGCAAGATGTGTTGATACATTTATCGATGTCGTTTACGTAAAAATTGTATAAAAGGGGGCTTAAGCATGAGCCCTGAGGAAGACCCATGTAACTGAATCGTATTGTCGACAAATCACCATGCGCGAAATACATGTATTTCTCGGACAATAGATTGTACAAAAAGTTATTCAAAATTGGTGAAAGACCATGCTGATGCAATTTCTCAGATAGGATATTTATAGAAACTGAGTCAAAAGCCCCCTTGATGTCTAGGAAAACTGACGCCATTTGTTCCTTACGAGCAAATGCCATTTGAATTTCGGTTGAGAGCAACGCAAGACAATCGTTCGTTCCTTTGCCCCTGCGGAAACCAAATTGTGTATCTGAAAGTAAGCCATTAGTCTCGACCCAATTGTCTAGACGAAACAGAATCATTTTTTCGAACAATTTCCGGATACAGGAAAGCATAGCAATCGGCCGATACGAATTGTGATCGGAGGCTGGTTTTCCTGGTTTTTGAATGGATATCACTTTCACTTGTCTCCAGTCATGTGGAACAATGTTGTCCTCAAGGAACTTATTGAATAAACTCAGCAAGCGCCTTTTGGCGGGGTCAGGCAGATTTTTCAACAAGTTGAATTTTATTCTGTCTAATCCCGGGGCTTTATTGTTACATGACAAGAGCGCAAGTGAGAGCTCTACCATCGAAAACGGTGTTTCGTTTGTATTTGGTGTCGCGGCGCGGGTGATCTTCTGTTCCGGAACAGAGTCTGGACATACTTTTTTAGCGAAATCGAATATCCAGCGGTTAGAATATTCCTCGCTTTCATTCGTTGTGTTATGATTGCGCATTCGTCGGGCTGTGTTCCAAAGAGTGCTCATAGATGTTTCTTTTGTTAGGCCGTCTACGAACCGACGCCAGTAACCGCGTTTCTTAGCTCTAATCAAGTTCTTAATTTTAACGTCTAACGCCGCGTAATTCCGGTAATTATCAGGTGTTCCATTTTTTCTCAATATTTTATACGCGGAGGCTCTCTCCGCGTTTAAATTTGTGCACTCTTTGTCCCACCACGGGTTGGGAGGACGGATGTTAGTTTTCGCGCCGGGTACACGTTTCGTCTGAGCTTGAGTCGCGGTGTCGAGAATCAAGCCAGCCAAAAACGTGTACTCTTCCTCCGGAGGAAGTTGTTGAGTTCTTTCAAGTTTCTCAGATATCGCGGTCGCATAGCTATTCCAATCAATATTTCGTGTGAGGTCATACGAAACATTGATTGTATTCGATGGTTTTGAGCCGCTGGTGATTGATATTACGATCGGTAGATGATCGCTACCGTGGGGATCAGGAATTACCTCCCACGTGCAATCCAACCGTAGCGATGTCGAGCAAAGTGATAAATCCAGCGCACTTGGTCTTGCTGGTGGTGCAGGAATCCGTGTCATTTCTCCCGTATTCAATATTGTCATATTGAAGTTGTCACACATATCATGGATCATAGCTGATCTGTTATCGTCGTGAAGACAGCCCCATCCCGTACCGTGTGAGTTAAAGTCTCCTAAAACCAACGTCGGTGCGGGAAGGAGCTCAATGATATCACTGAGCCACCGATGCCCAACCGAGGCTCTTGGGGGAATATAGATTGAAGCAATGCAAAGATCCTTGCCTTTGATTGTAACATGACATGCGACAGTTTCAATACCTGATATCGAGGGGAGGTTAATTCGATAAAAAGAATAGCACTTTTTGATCCCCAAAAGTACTCCTCCGTAGGAATCATCTCGATCCAGGCGAATAATGTTAAAATCGTGGAAGTTTAAGGATATTTCAGAAGTTAGCCAAGTTTCGCACAATGCAAATGCGTCACATTTCAGATTATTTACTAAAAATTTAAAAGAATCTATTTTTGGAATGATACTTCTGCAATTCCACTGTAAAACAGTGATTAGATCCGTGACCTCGATGGATGATTTAGCCATCGAAGGATACAATCGCTGAGAGAAGGGGCCAATTAGCAGTCAACTGCTTTAAATATGTTTTTACTGTTGGCATGAAAGCAATTAAAATGCTTTTAAGAGGGTCAGAAATATTAAAAGTTGTAAAAATCCAGTCCACAACATCAGAGAACTTGACAAGTCCAGCACCTAGTTGGTTCTCTGATAGATTTTCAGGTACGTTTGGGGATTTTGTTGTCCCGGGAAGTGGTGGGAATTCCATCTCGGAACTGAGTTTTCCGAGACCAGGAGCCTTTTGCTTCGGTGGTTTGTCCCGATTCCCGTTAGCTGTAACTTTTCGAAGCCCTTCGGAAGACACCTTCGAACCCTTACTAGGTAGCTTATGAGAGGATTTATTCATTCTTTTCCTACAGCTATGAGGGACCGCCGATGATGGACCTTCCAAAGGGTCGTCAGAATCGCTCTCGTCAGTTGACAAGCAGGCATATGGGTTCGTTGTCAGTTTAGGAGGGGTGGCACTCTTAAGCATCTCGGCAAAGGAACGCTTGGAGTGTTCCTTCAGGGAACGCTTCATCCGATCTCCTCGCAGCTTATACGCAGGACATGCCATTAGGTCATGCGGACCCTCCTTGCAGTAGAGACACTTTTCAGCATTCTTACCGCAAGAGCCATCCGCATGAGCCTCCCCACAGTTAGCACACCGGGGCTTATTGCAGCAATGAGAAGCTGTATGCCCCAATTGTTTGCAATTGGTACAATTCATTACTCGAGGTACAAAAAGACGAACAGGCAGACGAACCCGGTCCAAGAGGATGTAGTTGGGCAAAGCAGAGCCGGCGAAGGTCACACGATAAGAGTCAGATTGGGGATAAGACTTTGTTCCATCCCCGGCGATCGATACTGAATGCAATCGCTTGCAGTCCAGTATCTTGACGTTCTTAAGTGAGGGGTCCTTAAAACAGCCCTCTCCGTACTTAAGAACGTCCTCGCAGGTCAAACTCGAATCGGTGACCACACCGTCGATTTCTACTTCGCGAGCTGGCACGTAGACGCGGTACTCCCGCGTAAAATGATCATTTTGAACGAGCTCATTAGCCTGCTTTGAGCTGGTGAGCAGAACCCTGAGCTTATCTGGGCGTATTTTATCAATACTTTTTATAGTATTGTATCGCGAGGACAGATCCCGCGATATTTTCAAAACATTCAATTTTTTTTCTTTAGCCTTGGTCCGGAAATAAACCGAGTAAGGCCCGGCCGAGAGTGCAAGCCCATCGGGATAACTCTTTATGCGAGACTTACTGCTGCCAACAGAAGTCTCCATCTGATCATCGAGAACGGAGGGGTCGGGATTCGAATTTGACATGTCGCGGAGCTACCTCCGCGCAGAAATAAATGATACGGGGGGGGGGGGGGGGTAATGAACGATCGAATGAAGAAGAAAAAAAATATACAAAATAATAGTACTTAACTTTTAATCCAACGGGGGCCACCAAGGCCAAGCCCTCGTCGATCGGCGTATCGCCGCTTCGAGGGTGTGCAAAAAACCTCCGAGAGGAAAAAGCACACACACTTATAATCCGCACAGTATAATCACAATGGCCACTGAAATCTGGCCTTGATCGATCAAACAATCACCGGCTAACGGTACTGTTTCGATCGTCCGCTCACAACAATGCACTGCTTCAGTGTATAATGTACAAAAAACCTCTCGCAGAAAAAAGCACTATTGTCTATTACACAATAGCGATATAATCTAGTTTTGATCGTCCGGTCACGTTATCACACACGGCACTGGTTTTTTTCGCAGTAAACACAAAGCACGTCCGTTCGCTCGGAAGGTTGAAACGGCAATGACGAATTGCATCCCATTGAAAATTGGTTTGAATTGAGTATTTTATTTTGGTTCTCTGGTAACTATTAGGCCAATTTAAAATGATCGGCGATAGATTTTTCGGATCTAATTTGCAGCGCTTATTCCTCGATGATTTGTTAATGGATGTTCTTAATTTAAATGATTCCAAAGCTTCAATATTGTACGCTTAAAAATGTTTTAATTTGTCAACGGATCGGTTTGCATACTTAAATCTCCATTCCCATACGAACAAAACGTGACAATGTGACTGAACAAGTTGCTGTACCACCAGAAATTAAACGCTTCAAAAGATTCAAAATTAAATTCTGAAACTTATCTAAAATCGGTTTAGTAGTATAAATGAGTTCCACAGGCTCACATATACAGTACAATTATATGCAATATCATATAGTATCAAAGATAAACTCAAGGTAAGTTTACCTGCGATTTTGCATGTATCGTTTGAATAGGAACCCTCGTAGAATTTAGTTAACCGCCAGTTTCTTCTTCTTCTTCCTTTCTGGTTGGCGTCACCTCACTTGAGATGACGCCGAATTGATGGCACAGCAACTAAGGCTATATTGCCAGTTAATTTTCGTTTATAGTCCAGTGGACTTTCTTTTCACTTGACTACAAGCGAAAATCTCGCTGTGTGGCTGCGTCGAATCGTCAAAGTACGGCTGAAAATCCTTTCTTTCTTGCGAAATACTCGAATTTTCCCCGGACTAACACGATGCAACGTGCTCACCCGTTGAGAGTTTCACCGGAAGTCAACCGCCAGTTTCAGTTTAATTATTATTTGCTTCAAAACAATAAGCGTCTGATGACTGCACACGTTTGTAACTGTGACAATGTTCATTCATGTGTTAATAACATCAAGTTACAATATGAACAAAATTTCGGAATTTCGGGTATCCATTCCGTATATTCCTAATATGCCAAAGCGAAAATCAATGTAAGTAACTAAATATTTTATGCGGACTATTTCACATGTTTTCTTCCTCGTATTGTTGCCATATTATTTTCCGACACTTTCCGAAGATTATCAACGATTTTGAAGGATTAACAAAATTACACCATTACTGAGATTACTGGTACAACATTCTCTTGGATCGATTAACTGTTTATAAAATTAATAAGTGAACGACCATTATTAGGTTAAAACTGGGGGTAAATAAACGATATAAATCAAATCAAATTAATGAGTTTGTACGTTTCTCGAAAATTATCATCATAAAATAAAATAGTTTCATTAGTTCAGGTTTAAATCTTTAGGTTGTTTGTATCTAAAATTGAGCTTTCAAGTAACTTTGAAGTGAAGTGAAGTTTAGTGTATCATCATCATTATCATTTTTTTTTGTATTTATTATGAAGACCCTAGAAACGTTTCATTTTTAATGTTATTGTGCTCGGTCGTGTCTTGAATACAACCCTCTAATTTTTCTTTAATACACATAGAACAATTAACTTTTGGTAGATAAACTAGTTAATCGGAAAACAGAAACGAAAATAACATTATATTGAACTGTTTTGGTTTGCCCGAATATCACCCCCCAGGTATTTTGAAAATTACAACTGCGGTTCAATATATGCAAAATCTATTTACGAAATCTTCCGATGTCCTGGCTTTTCGATTTGTTCGTTTACAGTTTTACCATTTATACTAAAATTTTTATTAGACTTCCAACCAGGCTTCCTTAAATATTTTGTAATACTAAACTTTGATGCAGTACTTTGAAATAAAGTGCAACGTTCCACCATGCTTTCATCGCAACATGGCAGGATTGAAACCCTTTAAAATGCAGATAATGTTCTAGTAGGCTGCCCAAGTAGCACTTGTAACTTGTTCATAAAAAAATAAAAACAAAACAGATGCTGCATAATGGTCGCATGACAAACACGATGAAACAAGTCGTATGTCGTATTATGATGGTGACAATGGAGTCAAAATAATGTTACGAATTGACATCTCATCAAACTAAGTTACAATAAGTTCCAACGTAACTTTTCGGTAATCTAACTTTTACGACTTGCTCGCATTATTGACTGTTTTTAGTCGCCAACTAGTCACCGTAACAAAATGCGACAATGAAAAAGTGACACATTATAAGACAAAGCTAAGTAATGATTTCATATCGGTTACCGTATTCGTTGTGATGCAACCAAGAAATACAATTACAGTGTCGGTTGAAAGCTTCCGTACATTATCCCGGACAATAATATTAAATCAATAAGTAGAATAAGTGGAAAACTCCTTCAGTTTAAAAAATTGGCTAAAGTTAATTCTGCGCTTATACGCAGATTTTTTGCGGGTACATGTGCGAAGCAAACTTGTTTCGTTTTTCGAAGTACATTCGCACTACCAGAGAGAATATGTCTACACTTTGTCACGGCAGTGTATGCATGGAAAAATTTACGCCAATGGCTACCATTATGACCAGGGAATGAAATATTCATTAAATTTGAAAAAAGTGCAATTTTTAATTATTGCGATTGGTCAACTGTTTTAACTTTGGTATATGAAAAACTGATATTAATCACAAAAAAGTTCTAACTGAACACATTTCGACTTTTCAGCTTTAAATTTCATATGATGGGAATAAAAATAAGAATATTATTTTGTATGTCGATGTTCTGAAACCCAAAATATCGCGCACGTTTTCAATAAGTACAATGATCAACTTCACCATAAATATCGAATAGCACTTAGATTTTGAGTAGATATAGTGAGTTTAAAGAATATTGAATTGTATACTTTAGCTCATTATCAGATGCCAATTTTTGGTCGTAAATGTTTAATGGGAAAAGTATCAACAAATTGTAATTTGACACAAACTTATATTTTCTGTTTCATTGTGACTAATGTTCGCGGTGGATCAAACCAAATATTCTTTACTGAGAAGTAGTTTGGCAACTCTTGCTAAGTCGCACAAGCTCCGCCTCTTACGCTTTTCAGGTTACATAGCAGTTATAATGCACATGGCAAAGTTTTCAACTTGTTCCATGAATTTGTGTCATATAAGTTACTGTCATTGAAGTGTAATAACGTGTGCTACTTGGGTGATCTCCTTAAAACAAGCACATTGTGTAACAGAATAAGATTAGAAGATATAAAGTGCGAAATTCAAGAAAAAATTAATAATACAACATTTATATTTCTTCATAATAAGCTTTTGTTATATGTACAAAATATTCATAAGCTCAACTACGCTAGTTTTATGTGCAGTTGCATGCTCAATATCACCTATTTGGTTTTAGTTCCTTTGATACATTTGTATCTAAAGGTTCCCATACATTTGCAGTTTTCGTCAATCTGAGTCGCAACAGAATTGTAATCATTCAAGTCGTCGAAAAGTTGATACGAAATTCATTATGATTCTTAAATAGACTCCGGTTCAAGCACTACAATCACTTGTGACTAGTAATCGCTTGTGGCACTTCGATCGAAAAATCGTTAAGGAGTCCCAATGAATTTCATTTGAAAGACTTAGAGTGACGAAACTATCCGTAAAACTGGATGTGTGCTTCTCAAAGAATGATGAAAGTTTTTCGAGAAGGTTCGGCGAACGATTATTATGTCCTGTGGCGAGGACCATTTTCGGCATAAGTCAGTGCCTGAAAATATCAATACTATTCCTGCTAGGATACAATATACTACAACGCTTCTTACCGGTTTAGTCCAATCTCGTTGTTTCACAACACTTTAGAAATAGAATCGCTCATTTTGAAGTAGTGAGTGAGTATTATGAATTTTCCTGGAATTTTCTTCAACATTTACATGAGACATGCCCTAAAATTTCTAATACGCGATACTTGTGGTCATAGTATAGTCATAGTCATCTATTACTTCAAATCTTTCCATCGGAGATGTCGGTTACGCAGTCGTATTTTAAAATTTCTATGAAATTTCTCGTCCATGATATTTGCTCATCGAATAATATTAAACGTAGGTGTGTAAATGTTTTCATTCCCTTCTTTCTTCCACAATGACGAATAATCTTGTAAAACATTTTGACAAATCTATTCTGCTGGCTAACACCCTTCTTGACACATCGAATCATAAATTTGATAACCAGAGAAATGATCAATTCTGGAAAATGAAACTTGCTTGGTGCGAGCTGTATTGAAGATACAATTTGCATCAAATAAACCAATTCAAATGCTTTGAGACTTCAGTGTTCGATTGAGATCATCGAAAAGAATGTTTCTAGATTGTTACTGATAAGACTTACATATTATCTTCTATCCTCACAATTTAACTACAAAAAGTATTTCTTTTCGAAAGAAAATTTGATCTTTCCCAACAAAATCTTACCGCATAAATATTGAAGATGATTCAATCAGCTGAAATATTGTTGTAAACAAACGAAAATAATTCACAGTTCGTGCTCGCATCTCATCAGACACAGTCGACAATTGCTTACGGTTGAGACGATAGAAACGAAGACAATACAGTGTAGTGAACAATAGTGTGTACGAAATGGGCAAATACGATTTCACAAAGCCTGAAACTTGGCCTACAAGTCCAAATTCAATTTGTATTGATTTCAAGCGCTGCAAAGTTAGACCAGCAGCAACCGAAATTGAATTCTTGCTTAAGGAGCGAATGCATTTAACAGATCGGCTGAAAAGTTCGTATCGTTTCTATGAGAGGGCGCCACTAGAATTAAATCCATACCATTTTCAGTTAGTACCAACCTTCAAAAGATACGTGTATAAATTTTACAGCTGTCTGATTATTAGTTTGTGAGATATTGCATTTTGAGTGAAGCTCCTTTTGTTATTGTGAAAAAAATGGAAAAAAGGAATTTCGTGTGTTGATGAAACACTACTTTTTGATGAAAAAAAGTGCCGCCGATACCAAAAAATGGCTTGATGAGTGTTATCCAGGCTCTGCACCGGGCGAAGCAACAATTCGTAAGTGGTTTGCAAAATTTCGTACTGGTCATATGAGCACCGAAGACGATGAACGCAGTGGACGTCCAAAAGAGGCTGTTACCGATGAAAACGTGAAAAAATCCACAAAATGATTTTCAATGACCGTAAAGTGAAGTTGATCGAGATAGCTGACACCCTAAAGATATCAAAGGAACGTGTTGGACATATTATTCACGAATATTTGGATATGAGAAAGCTTTGTGAAAAATGAGTGCCGCGTGAGCTCACAATCAAGACAATGCACAAGTCGATGAAACAAGTCACAAGTCGATGAAAACCATGCTGAAATTGAACGAATTGGGCTTCGAATTGCTCCCTTATCCACCGTATTCTCCAGATTTGGCCCCCAGTGACTTTTTCCTGTTCTCAGACCTCGCTGGTAAAAAATTTAGAAGCAATGAAGAGGTAATCGCTGAAACTGAGGCCTATTTTGAGGCAAAGGACAAATCGTACTACAAAAATGGTATCGAAAAGTTGGAAGATCGCTATAATCGCTGTATCGCCTCTGATGGCAATTATGTTGAATAATAAAAACGAATTTTGGCAAAAAAATGTGTGTTTCTATTAAACGATACGAACTTTTCAGCCGAACTGTTAAAGGTTACTGATGTAAGTGAGATTCAATTCAACACGGTGTCTAACTGTGTGTACATTATGTTCAAACGTAAAAAGATGCAATTGCATTTGCTTCGGTTAATAACGGGGTGCACAGTATTGATCATGACAATGTTAATTATATAATCCATGTGTACATGGTGGACAATGCCATAGAAGTACGCGTGCATGACCTTCCCCCGTAGACCAGCGATGGGTATGTTCGGGAAAGTATGTCGCAGTACGGTGAAGTTCTTTCCATCGAAAGGGAAGTATGGCGGAATTTTTTTTCCGGAATGGCATGCGAGTGGTACGTATGCAACTACGTAAAGCAATTTCATCTTACATCATTTGTGATCAAGACGGGATACATCCGTGTAAAACGCTGATTACGATGAAAATCAACTGGTTACATGTCAGTTTTGTGAACAACCTGCACACTACGGCAAACCTTGCACTGAAACTGCAAAAAGGACATCTTCAAACAAAAATAAGGAGAACCGCCCAACAACGGAAACTAATAAGCGCAGTACTCCTGGTGTACCATCAAACCCACCAGCAACTGCAATTAATGCATAACAAGGCGCGTCTACAGCAACTAACAACCAACCCAAGAATGCGATTTACAAGGAAAACGAAGAAAAACCGGAAACCAACAACGATACCACCGATGCGGCAATGGAGGACGAGACGAGCCACGAACAAAGTGCCCCTCAGTTATCACAAGATAAAAATGGAAGCTCCTCTCCCCCTTTATCTAATATAAACATGGCTCATTCGGCCACGTAAAGCTTGTACGAAAATTGGCCTGAATAAAAAAAAATTATAAAAAAAACGAAAATAATAAAACTAATATAATCATAGTAACTTTAAGTCAAGTTGCCAGTTGCAAATAGTTTCGTTTACTCTCCCTTGACAAAAGTAATTAGAAGAGTGGGCTAGGCTAACCTGATTAATCGGTGAACCAAAATATAGTGATCTGTTTGTATGGGATCTAATGGTATTATAAATTGTATTTGGTTCTACTGTCAAATTAAAAACTGACATACGCTGTCGTTCTATTTTTGCCTTTTTTATTGAAAGGTAATAAATTGATTAGGAAAACCGACTATCGAACAGGGCGTAGGATACTCATAGTTCAATATCATTTTTTACGGGTGCGTAGAGGAAGAAAATGACTACTGTTCAATGTAATGCAGAATGCATTACAAGTATTATTTCTGAAGCCGATCGTATTTATTGTTTCGGCGGATGCAACCAAGTGCTTCATATGAAATGCTCTGATCTTAGCAGTGCCTGCTCGAGTTTGATGCGGCTTAAAGTATGATTAAACTGTAAGCGGTGGCGTACTTTTCGCGACCGAAGAGTTTTTCTGAGTCCAAAATACGCACAATTTCCTGCCAAAATACACCTCTGATTTTCTCTGCGGCTATCATTATCGGCGGTCACCAGTGAGCCCAAATACATGAATTCATCAACCTCCCCGATATCGTCACCGTCTATCAATATTCGTGGTGGGAATCAGGAATCAGAACAGATTGGCTCGAATGGCGCGTTCCCCTAGTTGTATGGAGATTTGTGCCTTGCCGCTAGATCTGTATAGTCATCATTTTCCTGGAGGGAAAGGAAAGGCTAAAAGGAGGGAGTTACGTAATTTAGGCGAATAGGATAATGACGATACAATACATATAAGCAGAAGTCAATTATGCACCCCAAGGGATGCTGAACATTCTGTTGGACTGCACAAAAACAAATAAACAGAGGTTAATTCTGCACCCGTAGAATGCTGAACAATCCGTTTTAACCTTTTTAGGTGTTGACTCAATGGTCCTGATTATTCCTGTCGGTATGTTAGGACAAAAACCTTCTGAAATCCGTAGTTCAGCTTACATTTCAGTTTGGATTGAAGATTTAGAGAGCCATCGTCAATGCTGCAGAAAAACAAACATTTTCCTGTAACAGCCAGATCCGCTCTCAGTATCTTCCACCTCACGCTCGGAACTACTGAGTTTTGTAAATAATCCTAAATAGGTAAATAATCCCAAATTCGCCTATGGCAGTGAATTTGTACGCAATTACGAGTACAACATAAATGCTTCATATGGACGAGTGTGACAAACTGTCCAAATCTCCCACCAATGGCTATGATAAACCACAGAACAATCAATACCACAGAAGTCAATGTTCAAAAATGACCTCTGATTGGTATCCAAAGCACTGTTCCCACAGCCAAGGGGAAAAGGAAACGACCAGGAAAGACAATTTAAGCAGCAATGTTCGCGATCAGGTCCCAAACCGTCCACACCGCGGTGTATAATTTATCACTCCTGTACACTTAAAATAATAATCATGTTATAGTTACTTGAAAAGTTATGTGAATATTTTCCACCCTACTTTTCACGTAGGTTTTAATGGAATGGCATTTAAAAACTTTTTAATGCATAAGCCAGTAAAAGCTACGTATTTCATAGGTAAAATATAATGTACTGCTCATGTCACATTTTCCTATCAGTTAATATGAAATTTAGATACTTTAAAATTACTATTTTATATACTGGTTGAAGTCAAAAGGGAGATTTCAGATTCCCACCAGGAAATGAAAAATGCCATGAAAAATAAAATATTTATTTCAGAAAATTAGCATAGAATTTTAACGGCTGAAAATAAATAGCTACTATCAACGTCGTGGGATCTCGAATTGACAAGCCTCCAGAAATCGTTTTGTTGTCACTGCCATCCAACCGAAGCTGAAGTCGAGATCCGAGAACTCCCACAACACTACCGATGCAGGTTGAGTTCGCATTACATCCAGTGTCTCTAGCTTCATACCGATTCCGAACTCGTTTTTCGGTTGACCAACGGCCTGTTTGAAGCATTCGACAGGAGCGGGCACACTTCCGGATGCACGCAGGCACTCGGTTCAATCGAACACATGGAAACTTTCATACTGGAATGGTCCGGTCGATGTAGTGAAAGCGTAGCGATACCATTTTTGTAGTACGATTTGTCCTTTGCCTCAAAATAGGCCTCAGTTTCAGCGATTACCTCTTCATTGCTTCTAAATTTTTCACCAGCGAGCATTATCTTGAGGTCTGAGAACAGGAAAAAGTCACTGCGGGCCAAATCTGGAGAATACGGTGGATGAGGGAGCAATTCGAAGCTCAATTCGTTCAATTTCAGCATGGTTTTCATCGACTTGTGACACGGTGCATTGTCTTGATGAAACAAAACATTTTTCTTCTTCAAATGAGGCCGTTTTTTTTTAAAATTTCGTCCTTCAAACGCTCTAATAACGCTATATAAAAGTCACTGTTGATGGTTTTTCCCTTTTCAAGGTAGTCGATGAAAATTATACCATGCGAATCCCAAAATACAGACGCCATAACCTTACCGGCCGATTGTTGAGTCTTTTCACGCTTTGTTTTCGGTTCATCGCGTGCAGTCTACTCAGCTGACTGTCGATTGGACTCCGGAGTGAAGTGAGGGAGCCATGTTTCGTCCATTGTTATATATCGACGAAAAAAGTCGGTTTTATTTCGATATAACAGCTCCAAACACTGCTCATAATCATCAATTCGTTGTTGCTTTTGATCGATTGTGAGCTCACGCGGCATTTATTTTGCACAAAGCTTTCTCATATCCAAATATTCGTGAATAATATGTCCAACACGTTCCTTTGATATCTTCAGGGTGTCAGCTATCTCGATCAACTTCACTTTACGGTAATTGAAAATCATTTTGTGGATTTTTTTCACGTTTTCATCGGTAACAACCTCTTTTGGACGTCCACTGCGTTCATCGTCTTCGGTGCTCATATGACCAGTACGAAATTTTGCAAACCACTTACGAATTGTTGCTTCGCCCGGTGCAGAGTCTGGATAACACTCATCAAGCCATTTTTTTGTATCGGCGGCAATTTTTTCATCAAAAAGTAGTGTTTCATCAACACACGAAATTCCTTTTTTTCCATTTTTTTTTCACAATAACAAAAGTAGCTTCACTCAAAATGCAATATCTCACAAACTAATAATCAGACAGCTGTCAAATTTATACACGTATCTTTTGAAGGTTGGTACTAACTGAAAATGGTATGGATTTAATTCTAGTGGCGCCCCCTCATAGAAACGATACGAACTTTTCAGCCGATCTGTTATATAGAACAGCTAGCACCAGGGCTGGCAAAATCACGATCAAAAAATCATCAAATCACGATCACTACTGATCATGAATCACTTGTGATCTTTCCTTTAAAGATCACTACTGATCTGATCTTTTTACGATCAGTTGATCAGTCATCTCCAAATCACATCTAGGACGATCGGCAATGATCTTCTGTTACACAAAATCACTGCTGATTTTGAAACACAGCTGATCTAGATTTTTGTAAGATCAATCATTGGATGATTTGATCTGTTTTGAGCATTGTGACAAAAATCAAACGTGATCGTGATCAGACATGAATGCAAATTGATTTACTTTTTAAATCGTTGATGTTGTGTTTCATCTGGTGAGGGGTGCGAAAATTGATGACAATAGAAAATTATGCATCCAACAAAAGATTAGCGGTACGTAATAGGGCGTGTCAATGGGACTTCAAAATCAATAAGTTTTAATGTTTCGAATGCGTGGAGGTGTTCAAATCGGTGAAAATATTATGTTTTGTCGCTTTTGGGAATCTAATGATGGGTGAAAGAGCGTGTCAATGGGGTTTGAAAATCAATAAGTTTTGATGTTTCGAATGAGTGGAGGTGTTCAAATCGGAGAAAATTTTCAATTTTGTCGCTTTTGGGAATCTAATGATGGGTGACAGAGCGTGTCAATGGGGCTTCAAAATCAATAAGTTTTAATGTTTCGAATGCGTGGAGGTGTTCAAATCGGAGAAAATATTCTGTTTTGTCGCTTTTGGGAATCTAATGATGGGTGACAGAGCGTGTCAATGGGGTTTGAAAATCAATAAGTTTTGATGTTTCGAATAAGTGGAGGTGTTCAAATCGGAGAAAATTTTCTATTTTGTCGCTTTTGGGAATCTAATGATGGGTGACAGAGCGTGTCAATGGGGCTTCAAAATCAATAAGTTTTAATGTTTCGAATGCGTGGAGGTGTTCAAATCGGAGAAAATATTCTGTTTTGTCGCTTTTGGGAATCTAATGATGGGTGACAGAGCGTGTCAATCGGGTTTGAAAATCAATAAGTTTTGATGTTTCGAATGAGTGGAGGTGTTCAAATCGGAGAAAATTTTCTATTTTGTCGCTTTTGGGAATCTAATGATGGGTGACAGAGCGTGTCAATGGGGCTTCAAAATCAATAAGTTTTAATGTTTCGAATGCGTGGAGGTGTTCAAATCGGAGAAAATATTCTGTTTTGTCGCTTTTGGGAATCTAATGATGGGTGACAGAGCGTGTCAATGGGGTTTGAAAATCAATAAGTTTTGATGTTTCGAATGAGTGGAGGTGTTCAAATCGGAGAAAATATTCTGTTTTGTCGCTTTTGGGAATCTAATGATGGGTGACAGAGCGTGTCAATGGGGCTTCAAAATCAATAAGTTTTAATGTTTCGAATGCGTGGAGGTGTTCAAATCGGAGAAAATATTCTGTTTTGTCGCTTTTGGGAATCTAATGATGGGTGACAGAGCGTGTCAATGGGGTTTGAAAATCAATAAGTTTTGATGTTTCGAATAAGTGGAGGTGTTCAAATCGGAGAAAATTTTCTATTTTGTCGCTTTTGGGAATCTAATGATGGGTGACAGAGCGTGTCAATGGGGCTTCAAAATCAATAAGTTTTAATGTTTCGAATGCGTGGAGGTGTTCAAATCGGAGAAAATATTCTGTTTTGTCGCTTTTGGGAATCTAATGATGGGTGACAGAGCGTGTCAATGGGGTTTGAAAATCAATAAGTTTTGATGTTTCGAATAAGTGGAGGTGTTCAAATCGGAGAAAATTTTCTATTTTGTCGCTTTTGAGAATCTAATGATGGGTGACAGAGCGTGTCAATGGGGCTTAAAAATCAATAAGTTTTAATGTTTCGAATGCGTGGAGGTGTTCAAATCGGAGAAAATATTCTGTGTTATCGCTTTTGGGAATCTAATGATGGGTGACAGAGCGTGTCAATGGGGTTTGAAAATCAATAAGTTTTGATGTTTCGAATGAGTGGAGGTGTTCAAATCGGAGAAAATTTTCTATTTTGTCGCTTTTGGGAATCTAATGATGGGTGACAGAGCGTGTCAATGGGGCTTCAAAATCAATAAGTTTTAATGTTTCGAATGCGTGGAGGTGTTCAAATCGGAGAAAATATTCTGTTTTGTCGCTTTTGGGAATCTAATGATGGGTGACAGAGCGTGTCAATGGGGTTTGAAAATCAATAAGTTTTAATGTTTCGAATGCGTGGAGGTGTTCAAATCGGAGAAAATATTCTGTTTTGTCGCTTTTGGGAATCTAATGATGGGTAACAGAGCGTGTCAATGGGGCTTCAAAATCAATAAGTTTTAATGTTTCGAATGCGTGGAGGTGTTCAAATCGGAGAAAATATTCTGTTTTGTCGCTTTTGGGAATCTAATGATGGGTGACAGAGCGTGTCAATGGGGTTTGAAAATCAATAAGTTTTGATGTTTCGAATAAGTGGAGGTGTTCAAATCGGAGAAAATTTTCTATTTTGTCGCTTTTGGGAATCTAATGATGGGTGACAGAGCGTGTCAATGGGGCTTCAAAATCAATAAGTTTTAATGTTTCGAATGCGTGGAGGTGTTCAAATCGGAGAAAATATTCTGTTTTGTCGCTTTTGGGAATCTAATGATGGGTAACAGAGCGTGTCAATGGGGCTTCAAAATCAATAAGTTTTAATGTTTCGAATGCGTGGAGGTGTTCAAATCGGAGAAAATATTCTGTTTTGTCGCTTTTGGGAATCTAATGATGGGTAACAGAGCGTGTCAATGGGGCTTCAAAATCAATAAGTTTTAATGTTTCGAATGCGTGGAGGTGTTCAAATCGGAGAAAATATTCTGTTTTGTCGCTTTTGGGAATCTAATGATGGGTGACAGAGCGTGTCAATGGGGTTTGAAAATCAATAAGTTTTGATGTTTCGAATAAGTGGAGGTGTTCAAATCGGAGAAAATTTTCTATTTTGTCGCTTTTGGGAATCTAATGATGGGTGACAGAGCGTGTCAATGGGGCTTCAAAATCAATAAGTTTTAATGTTTCGAATGCGTGGAGGTGTTCAAATCGGAGAAAATATTCTGTTTTGTCGCTTTTGGGAATCTAATGATGGGTAACAGAGCGTGTCAATGGGGCTTCAAAATCAATAAGTTTTAATGTTTCGAATGCGTGGAGGTGTTCAAATCGGAGAAAATATTCTGTTTTGTCGCTTTTGGGAATCTAATGATGGGTGACAGAGCGTGTCAATGGGGTTTGAAAATCAATAAGTTTTGATGTTTCGAATAAGTGGAGGTGTTCAAATCGGAGAAAATTTTCTATTTTGTCGCTTTTGGGAATCTAATGATGGGTGACAGAGCGTGTCAATGGGGCTTCAAAATCAATAAGTTTTAATGTTTCGAATGCGTGGAGGTGTTCAAATCGGAGAAAATATTCTGTTTTGTCGCTTTTGGGAATCTAATGATGGGTGACAGAGCGTGTCAATGGGGTTTGAAAATCAATAAGTTTTGATGTTTCGAATAAGTGGAGGTGTTCAAATCGGAGAAAATTTTCTATTTTGTCGCTTTTGAGAATCTAATGATGGGTGACAGAGCGTGTCAATGGGGCTTAAAAATCAATAAGTTTTAATGTTTCGAATGCGTGGAGGTGTTCAAATCGGAGAAAATATTCTGTGTTATCGCTTTTGGGAATCTAATGATGGGTGACAGAGCGTGTCAATGGGGTTTGAAAATCAATAAGTTTTGATGTTTCGAATGAGTGGAGGTGTTCAAATCGGAGAAAATTTTCTATTTTGTCGCTTTTGGGAATCTAATGATGGGTGACAGAGCGTGTCAATGGGGCTTCAAAATCAATAAGTTTTAATGTTTCGAATGCGTGGAGGTGTTCAAATCGGAGAAAATATTCTGTTTTGTCGCTTTTGGGAATCTAATGATGGGTGACAGAGCGTGTCAATGGGGTTTGAAAATCAATAAGTTTTAATGTTTCGAATGCGTGGAGGTGTTCAAATCGGAGAAAATATTCTGTTTTGTCGCTTTTGGGAATCTAATGATGGGTAACAGAGCGTGTCAATGGGGCTTCAAAATCAATAAGTTTTAATGTTTCGAATGCGTGGAGGTGTTCAAATCGGAGAAAATATTCTGTTTTGTCGCTTTTGGGAATCTAATGATGGGTGACAGAGCGTGTCAATGGGGTTTGAAAATCAATAAGTTTTGATGTTTCGAATAAGTGGAGGTGTTCAAATCGGAGAAAATTTTCTATTTTGTCGCTTTTGGGAATCTAATGATGGGTGACAGAGCGTGTCAATGGGGCTTCAAAATCAATAAGTTTTAATGTTTCGAATGCGTGGAGGTGTTCAAATCGGAGAAAATATTCTGTTTTGTCGCTTTTGGGAATCTAATGATGGGTGACAGAGCGTGTCAATGGGGTTTGAAAATCAATAAGTTTTGATGTTTCGAATAAGTGGAGGTGTTCAAATCGGAGAAAATTTTCTATTTTGTCGCTTTTGAGAATCTAATGATGGGTGACAGAGCGTGTCAATGGGGCTTAAAAATCAATAAGTTTTAATGTTTCGAATGCGTGGAGGTGTTCAAATCGGAGAAAATATTCTGTGTTATCGCTTTTGGGAATCTAATGATGGGTGACAGAGCGTGTCAATGGGGTTTGAAAATCAATAAGTTTTGATGTTTCGAATGAGTGGAGGTGTTCAAATCGGAGAAAATTTTCTATTTTGTCGCTTTTGAGAATCTAATGATGGGTGACAGAGCGTGTCAATGGGGCTTCAAAATCAATAAGTTTTAATGTTTCGAATGCGTGGAGGTGTTCAAATCGGAGAAAATATTCTGTTTTGTCGCTTTTGGGAATCTAATGATGGGTAACAGAGCGTGTCAATGGGGCTTCAAAATCAATAAGTTTTAATGTTTCGAATGCGTGGAGGTGTTCAAATCGGAGAAAATATTCTGTTTTGTCGCTTTTGGGAATCTAATGATGGGTGACAGAGCGTGTCAATGGGGTTTGAAAATCAATAAGTTTTGATGTTTCGAATAAGTGGAGGTGTTCAAATCGGAGAAAATTTTCTATTTTGTCGCTTTTGGGAATCTAATGATGGGTGACAGAGCGTGTCAATGGGGCTTCAAAATCAATAAGTTTTAATGTTTCGAATGCGTGGAGGTGTTCAAATCGGAGAAAATATTCTGTTTTGTCGCTTTTGGGAATCTAATGATGGGTAACAGAGCGTGTCAATGGGGCTTCAAAATCAATAAGTTTTAATGTTTCGAATGCGTGGAGGTGTTCAAATCGGAGAAAATATTCTGTTTTGTCGCTTTTGGGAATCTAATGATGGGTGACAGAGCGTGTCAATGGGGTTTGAAAATCAATAAGTTTTGATGTTTCGAATAAGTGGAGGTGTTCAAATCGGAGAAAATTTTCTATTTTGTCGCTTTTGGGAATCTAATGATGGGTGACAGAGCGTGTCAATGGGGCTTCAAAATCAATAAGTTTTAATGTTTCGAATGCGTGGAGGTGTTCAAATCGGAGAAAATATTCTGTTTTGTCGCTTTTGGGAATCTAATGATGGGTGACAGAGCGTGTCAATGGGGTTTGAAAATCAATAAGTTTTGATGTTTCGAATAAGTGGAGGTGTTCAAATCGGAGAAAATTTTCTATTTTGTCGCTTTTGGGAATCTAATGATGGGTGACAGAGCGTGTCAATGGGGCTTCAAAATCAATAAGTTTTAATGTTTCGAATGCGTGGAGGTGTTCAAATCGGAGAAAATATTCTGTTTTGTCGCTTTTGGGAATCTAATGATGGGTGACAGAGCGTGTCAATGGGGTTTGAAAATCAATAAGTTTTGATGTTTCGAATAAGTGGAGGTGTTCAAATCGGAGAAAATTTTCTATTTTGTCGCTTTTGGGAATCTAATGATGGGTGACAGAGCGTGTCAATGGGGCTTCAAAATCAATAAGTTTTAATGTTTCGAATGCGTGGAGGTGTTCAAATCGGAGAAAATATTCTGTTTTGTCGCTTTTGGGAATCTAATGATGGGTGACAGAGCGTGTCAATGGGGTTTGAAAATCAATAAGTTTTGATGTTTCGAATAAGTGGAGGTGTTCAAATCGGAGAAAATTTTCTATTTTGTCGCTTTTGGGAATCTAATGATGGGTGACAGAGCGTGTCAATGGGGCTTCAAAATCAATAAGTTTTAATGTTTCGAATGCGTGGAGGTGTTCAAATCGGAGAAAATATTCTGTTTTGTCGCTTTTGGGAATCTAATGATGGGTAACAGAGCGTGTCAATGGGGCTTCAAAATCAATAAGTTTTAATGTTTCGAATGCGTGGAGGTGTTCAAATCGGAGAAAATATTCTGTTTTGTCGCTTTTGGGAATCTAATGATGGGTGACAGAGCGTGTCAATGGGGTTTGAAAATCAATAAGTTTTGATGTTTCGAATAAGTGGAGGTGTTCAAATCGGAGAAAATTTTCTATTTTGTCGCTTTTGGGAATCTAATGATGGGTGACAGAGCGTGTCAATGGGGCTTCAAAATCAATAAGTTTTAATGTTTCGAATGCGTGGAGGTGTTCAAATCGGAGAAAATATTCTGTTTTGTCGCTTTTGGGAATCTAATGATGGGTAACAGAGCGTGTCAATGGGGCTTCAAAATCAATAAGTTTTAATGTTTCGAATGCGTGGAGGTGTTCAAATCGGAGAAAATATTCTGTTTTGTCGCTTTTGGGAATCTAATGATGGGTGACAGAGCGTGTCAATGGGGTTTGAAAATCAATAAGTTTTGATGTTTCGAATAAGTGGAGGTGTTCAAATCGGAGAAAATTTTCTATTTTGTCGCTTTTGGGAATCTAATGATGGGTGACAGAGCGTGTCAATGGGGCTTCAAAATCAATAAGTTTTAATGTTTCGAATGCGTGGAGGTGTTCAAATCGGAGAAAATATTCTGTTTTGTCGCTTTTGGGAATCTAATGATGGGTGACAGAGCGTGTCAATGGGGTTTGAAAATCAATAAGTTTTGATGTTTCGAATAAGTGGAGGTGTTCAAATCGGAGAAAATTTTCTATTTTGTCGCTTTTGAGAATCTAATGATGGGTGACAGAGCGTGTCAATGGGGCTTAAAAATCAATAAGTTTTAATGTTTCGAATGCGTGGAGGTGTTCAAATCGGAGAAAATATTCTGTGTTATCGCTTTTGGGAATCTAATGATGGGTGACAGAGCGTGTCAATGGGGTTTGAAAATCAATAAGTTTTGATGTTTCGAATGAGTGGAGGTGTTCAAATCGGAGAAAATTTTCTATTTTGTCGCTTTTGGGAATCTAATGATGGGTGACAGAGCGTGTCAATGGGGCTTCAAAATCAATAAGTTTTAATGTTTCGAATGCGTGGAGGTGTTCAAATCGGAGAAAATATTCTGTTTTGTCGCTTTTGGGAATCTAATGATGGGTAACAGAGCGTGTCAATGGGGCTTCAAAATCAATAAGTTTTAATGTTTCGAATGCGTGGAGGTGTTCAAATCGGAGAAAATATTCTGTTTTGTCGCTTTTGGGAATCTAATGAAGGGTGACAGAGCGTGTCAATGGGGTTTGAAAATCAATAAGTTTTGATGTTTCGAATAAGTGGAGGTGTTCAAATCGGAGAAAATTTTCTATTTTGTCGCTTTTGGGAATCTAATGATGGGTGACAGAGCGTGTCAATGGGGCTTCAAAATCAATAAGTTTTAATGTTTCGAATGCGTGGAGGTGTTCAAATCGGAGAAAATATTCTGTTTTGTCGCTTTTGGGAATCTAATGATGGGTGACAGAGCGTGTCAATGGGGTTTGAAAATCAATAAGTTTTGATGTTTCGAATAAGTGGAGGTGTTCAAATCGGAGAAAATTTTCTATTTTGTCGCTTTTGAGAATCTAATGATGGGTGACAGAGCGTGTCAATGGGGCTTAAAAATCAATAAGTTTTAATGTTTCGAATGCGTGGAGGTGTTCAAATCGGAGAAAATATTCTGTGTTATCGCTTTTGGGAATCTAATGATGGGTGACAGAGCGTGTCAATGGGGTTTGAAAATCAATAAGTTTTGATGTTTCGAATGAGTGGAGGTGTTCAAATCGGAGAAAATTTTCTATTTTGTCGCTTTTGAGAATCTAATGATGGGTGACAGAGCGTGTCAATGGGGCTTAAAAATCAATAAGTTTTAATGTTTCGAATAAGTGGAGGTGTTCAAATCGGAGAAAATTTTCTATTTTGTCGCTTTTGGGAATCTAATGATGGGTGACAGAGCGTGTCAATGGGGCTTCAAAATCAATAAGTTTTAATGTTTCGAATGCGTGGAGGTGTTCAAATCGGAGAAAATATTCTGTTTTGTCGCTTTTGGGAATCTAATGATGGGTGACAGAGCGTGTCAATCGGGTTTGAAAATCAATAAGTTTTGATGTTTCGAATAAGTGGAGGTGTTCAAATCGGAGAAAATTTTCTATTTTGTCGCTTTTGGGAATCTAATGATGGGTGACAGAGCGTGTCAATGGGGCTTCAAAATCAATAAGTTTTAATGTTTCGAATGCGTGGAGGTGTTCAAATCGGAGAAAATATTCTGTTTTGTCGCTTTTGGGAATCTAATGATGGGTGACAGAGCGTGTCAATGGGGTTTGAAAATCAATAAGTTTTGATGTTTCGAATAAGTGGAGGTGTTCAAATCGGAGAAAATTTTCTATTTTGTCGCTTTTGAGAATCTAATGATGGGTGACAGAGCGTGTCAATGGGGCTTAAAAATCAATAAGTTTTAATGTTTCGAATGCGTGGAGGTGTTCAAATCGGAGAAAATATTCTGTGTTATCGCTTTTGGGAATCTAATGATGGGTGACAGAGCGTGTCAATGGGGTTTGAAAATCAATAAGTTTTGATGTTTCGAATGAGTGGAGGTGTTCAAATCGGAGAAAATTTTCTATTTTGTCGCTTTTGAGAATCTAATGATGGGTGACAGAGCGTGTCAATGGGGCTTAAAAATCAATAAGTTTTAATGTTTCGAATAAGTGGAGGTGTTCAAATCGGAGAAAATTTTCTATTTTGTCGCTTTTGGGAATCTAATGATGGGTGACAGAGCGTGTCAATGGGGCTTCAAAATCAATAAGTTTTAATGTTTCGAATGCGTGGAGGTGTTCAAATCGGAGAAAATATTCTGTTTTGTCGCTTTTGGGAATCTAATGATGGGTGACAGAGCGTGTCAATGGGGTTTGAAAATCAATAAGTTTTGATGTTTCGAATAAGTGGAGGTGTTCAAATCGGAGAAAATTTTCTATTTTGTCGCTTTTGAGAATCTAATGATGGGTGACAGAGCGTGTCAATGGGGCTTAAAAATCAATAAGTTTTAATGTTTCGAATGCGTGGAGGTGTTCAAATCGGAGAAAATATTCTGTGTTATCGCTTTTGGGAATCTAATGATGGGTGACAGAGCGTGTCAATGGGGTTTGAAAATCAATAAGTTTTGATGTTTCGAATGAGTGGAGGTGTTCAAATCGGAGAAAATTTTCTATTTTGTCGCTTTTGAGAATCTAATGATGGGTGACAGAGCGTGTCAATGGGGCTTAAAAATCAATAAGTTTTAATGTTTCGAATAAGTGGAGGTGTTCAAATCGGAGAAAATTTTCTATTTTGTCGCTTTTGGGAATCTAATGATGGGTGACAGAGCGTGTCAATGGGGCTTCAAAATCAATAAGTTTTAATGTTTCGAATGCGTGGAGGTGTTCAAATCGGAGAAAATATTCTGTTTTGTCGCTTTTGGGAATCTAATGATGGGTGACAGAGCGTGTCAATGGGGTTTGAAAATCAATAAGTTTTGATGTTTCGAATAAGTGGAGGTGTTCAAATCGGAGAAAATTTTCTATTTTGTCGCTTTTGGGAATCTAATGATGGGTGACAGAGCGTGTCAATGGGGCTTCAAAATCAATAAGTTTTAATGTTTCGAATGCGTGGAGGTGTTCAAATCGGAGAAAATATTCTGTTTTGTCGCTTTTGGGAATCTAATGATGGGTAACAGAGCGTGTCAATGGGGCTTCAAAATCAATAAGTTTTAATGTTTCGAATGCGTGGAGGTGTTCAAATCGGAGAAAATATTCTGTTTTGTCGCTTTTGGGAATCTAATGAAGGGTGACAGAGCGTGTCAATGGGGTTTGAAAATCAATAAGTTTTGATGTTTCGAATAAGTGGAGGTGTTCAAATCGGAGAAAATTTTCTATTTTGTCGCTTTTGGGAATCTAATGATGGGTGACAGAGCGTGTCAATGGGGCTTCAAAATCAATAAGTTTTAATGTTTCGAATGCGTGGAGGTGTTCAAATCGGAGAAAATATTCTGTTTTGTCGCTTTTGGGAATCTAATGATGGGTGACAGAGCGTGTCAATGGGGTTTGAAAATCAATAAGTTTTGATGTTTCGAATAAGTGGAGGTGTTCAAATCGGAGAAAATTTTCTATTTTGTCGCTTTTGAGAATCTAATGATGGGTGACAGAGCGTGTCAATGGGGCTTAAAAATCAATAAGTTTTAATGTTTCGAATGCGTGGAGGTGTTCAAATCGGAGAAAATATTCTGTGTTATCGCTTTTGGGAATCTAATGATGGGTGACAGAGCGTGTCAATGGGGTTTGAAAATCAATAAGTTTTGATGTTTCGAATGAGTGGAGGTGTTCAAATCGGAGAAAATTTTCTATTTTGTCGCTTTTGAGAATCTAATGATGGGTGACAGAGCGTGTCAATGGGGCTTAAAAATCAATAAGTTTTAATGTTTCGAATAAGTGGAGGTGTTCAAATCGGAGAAAATTTTCTATTTTGTCGCTTTTGGGAATCTAATGATGGGTGACAGAGCGTGTCAATGGGGCTTCAAAATCAATAAGTTTTAATGTTTCGAATGCGTGGAGGTGTTCAAATCGGAGAAAATATTCTGTTTTGTCGCTTTTGGGAATCTAATGATGGGTGACAGAGCGTGTCAATCGGGTTTGAAAATCAATAAGTTTTGATGTTTCGAATGAGTGGAGGTGTTCAAATCGGAGAAAATTTTCTATTTTGTCGCTTTTGAGAATCTAATGATGGGTGACAGAGCGTGTCAATGGGGCTTCAAAATCAATAAGTTTTAATGTTTCGAATGCGTGGAGGTGTTCAAATCGGAGAAAATATTCTGTGTTATCGCTTTTGGGAATCTAATGATGGGTGACAGAGCGTGTCAATGGGGTTTGAAAATCAATAAGTTTTGATGTTTCGAATGAGTGGAGGTGTTCAAATCGGAGAAAATTTTCTATTTTGTCGCTTTTGAGAATCTAATGATGGGTGACAGAGCGTGTCAATGGGGCTTAAAAATCAATAAGTTTTAATGTTTCGAATAAGTGGAGGTGTTCAAATCGGAGAAAATTTTCTATTTTGTCGCTTTTGGGAATCTAATGATGGGTGACAGAGCGTGTCAATGGGGCTTCAAAATCAATAAGTTTTAATGTTTCGAATGCGTGGAGGTGTTCAAATCGGAGAAAATATTCTGTTTTGTCGCTTTTGGGAATCTAATGATGGGTGACAGAGCGTGTCAATCGGGTTTGAAAATCAATAAGTTTTGATGTTTCGAATGAGTGGAGGTGTTCAAATCGGAGAAAATTTTCTATTTTGTCGCTTTTGAGAATCTAATGATGGGTGACAGAGCGTGTCAATGGGGCTTCAAAATCAATAAGTTTTAATGTTTCGAATGCGTGGAGGTGTTCAAATCGGAGAAAATATTCTGTGTTATCGCTTTTGGGAATCTAATGATGGGTGACAGAGCGTGTCAATGGGGTTTGAAAATCAATAAGTTTTGATGTTTCGAATAAGTGGAGGTGTTCAAATCGGAGAAAATTTTCTATTTTGTCGCTTTTGAGAATCTAATGATGGGTGACAGAGCGTGTCAATGGGGCTTAAAAATCAATAAGTTTTAATGTTTCGAATAAGTGAAGGTGTTCAAATCGGAGAAAATTTTCTATTTTGTCGCTTTTGGGAATCTAATGATGGGTGACAGAGCGTGTCAATGGGGCTTCAAAATCAATAAGTTTTAATGTTTCGAATGCGTGGAGGTGTTCAAATCGGAGAAAATATTCTGTTTTGTCGCTTTTGGGAATCTAATGATGGGTGACAGAGCGTGTCAATCGGGTTTGAAAATCAATAAGTTTTGATGTTTCGAATGAGTGGAGGTGTTCAAATCGGAGAAAATTTTCTATTTTGTCGCTTTTGGGAATCTAATGATGGGTGACAGAGCGTGTCAATGGGGCTTCAAAATCAATAAGTTTTAATGTTTCGAATGCGTGGAGGTGTTCAAATCGGAGAAAATATTCTGTTTTGTCGCTTTTGGGAATCTAATGATGGGTGACAGAGCGTGTCAATGGGGTTTGAAAATCAATAAGTTTTGATGTTTCGAATGAGTGGAGGTGTTCAAATCGGAGAAAATATTCTGTTTTGTCGCTTTTGGGAATCTAATGATGGGTGACAGAGCGTGTCAATGGGGCTTCAAAATCAATAAGTTTTAATGTTTCGAATGCGTGGAGGTGTTCAAATCGGAGAAAATATTCTGTTTTGTCGCTTTTGGGAATCTAATGATGGGTGACAGAGCGTGTCAATGGGGCTTCAAAATCAATAAGTTTTAATGTTTCGAATGCGTGGAGGTGTTCAAATCGGAGAAAATATTCTGTTTTGTCGCTTTTGGGAATCTAATGATGGGTGACAGAGCGTGTCAATGGGGTTTGAAAATCAATAAGTTTTGATGTTTCGAATAAGTGGAGGTGTTCAAATCGGAGAAAATTTTCTATTTTGTCGCTTTTGGGAATCTAATGATGGGTGACAGAGCGTGTCAATGGGGCTTCAAAATCAATAAGTTTTAAAGTTTCGAATGCGTGGAGGTGTTCAAATCGGAGAAAATATTCTGTTTTGTCGCTTTTGGGAATCTAATGATGGGTGACAGAGCGTGTCAATGGGGCTTCAAAATCAATAAGTTTTAATGTTTCGAATGCGTGGAGGTGTTCAAATCGGAGAAAATATTCTGTTTTGTCGCTTTTGGGAATCTAATGATGGGTGACAGAGCGTGTCAATCGGGTTTGAAAATCAATAAGTTTTGATGTTTCGAATGAGTGGAGGTGTTCAAATCGGAGAAAATTTTCTATTTTGTCGCTTTTGGGAATCTAATGATGGGTGACAGAGCGTGTCAATGGGGCTTCAAAATCAATAAGTTTTAATGTTTCGAATGCGTGGAGGTGTTCAAATCGGAGAAAATATTCTGTTTTGTCGCTTTTGGGAATCTAATGATGGGTGACAGAGCGTGTCAATGGGGTTTGAAAATCAATAAGTTTTGATGTTTCGAATGAGTGGAGGTGTTCAAATCGGAGAAAATATTCTGTTTTGTCGCTTTTGGGAATCTAATGATGGGTGACAGAGCGTGTCAATGGGGCTTCAAAATCAATAAGTTTTAATGTTTCGAATGCGTGGAGGTGTTCAAATCGGAGAAAATATTCTGTTTTGTCGCTTTTGGGAATCTAATGATGGGTGACAGAGCGTGTCAATGGGGCTTCAAAATCAATAAGTTTTAATGTTTCGAATGCGTGGAGGTGTTCAAATCGGAGAAAATATTCTGTTTTGTCGCTTTTGGGAATCTAATGATGGGTGACAGAGCGTGTCAATGGGGTTTGAAAATCAATAAGTTTTGATGTTTCGAATAAGTGGAGGTGTTCAAATCGGAGAAAATTTTCTATTTTGTCGCTTTTGGGAATCTAATGATGGGTGACAGAGCGTGTCAATGGGGCTTCAAAATCAATAAGTTTTAAAGTTTCGAATGCGTGGAGGTGTTCAAATCGGAGAAAATATTCTGTTTTGTCGCTTTTGGGAATCTAATGATGGGTGACAGAGCGTGTCAATGGGGCTTCAAAATCAATAAGTTTTAATGTTTCGAATGCGTGGAGGTGTTCAAATCGGAGAAAATATTCTGTTTTGTCGCTTTTGGGAATCTTATGATGGGTGACAGAGCGTGTCAATGGGGCTTCAAAATCAATAAGTTTTAATGTTTCGAATGCGTGGAGGTGTTCAAATCGGAGAAAATATTCTGTTTTGTCGCTTTTGGGAATCTAATGATGGGTGACAGAGCGTGTCAATGGGGTTTGAAAATCAATAAGTTTTGATGTTTCGAATAAGTGGAGGTGTTCAAACCGGAGAAAATTTTCTATTTTGTCGCTTTTGGGAATCTAATGATGGGTGACAGAGCGTGTCAATGGGGCTTCAAAATCAATAAGTTTTAATGTTTCGAATGCGTGGAGGTGTTCAAATCGGAGAAAATATTCTGTTTTGTCGCTTTTGGGAATCTAATGATGGGTGACAGAGCGTGTCAATGGGGTTTGAAAATCAATAAGTTTTGATGTTTCGAATAAGTGGAGGTGTTCAAATCGGAGAAAATTTTCTATTTTGTCGCTTTTGAGAATCTAATGATGGGTGACAGAGCGTGTCAATGGGGCTTCAAAATCAATAAGTTTTAATGTTTCGAATGCGTGGAGGTGTTCAAATCGGAGAAAATATTCTGTTTTGTCGCTTTTGGGAATCTAATGATGGGTGACAGAGCGTGTCAATGGGGTTTGAAAATCAATAAGTTTTGATGTTTCGAATAAGTGGAGGTGTTCAAATCGGAGAAAATTTTCTATTTTGTCGCTTTTGGGAATCTAATGATGGGTGACAGAGCGTGTCAATGGGGCTTCAAAATCAATAAGTTTTAATGTTTCGAATGCGTGGAGGTGTTCAAATCGGAGAAAATATTCTGTTTTGTCGCTTTTGGGAATCTAATGATGGGTGACAGAGCGTGTCAATGGGGTTTGAAAATCAATAAGTTTTGATGTTTCGAATAAGTGGAGGTGTTCAAATCGGAGAAAATTTTCTATTTTGTCGCTTTTGGGAATCTAATGATGGGTGACAGAGCGTGTCAATGGGGCTTCAAAATCAATAAGTTTTAATGTTTCGAATGCGTGGAGGTGTTCAAATCGGAGAAAATATTCTGTTTTGTCGCTTTTGGGAATCTAATGATGGGTGACAGAGCGTGTCAATGGGGTTTGAAAATCAATAAGTTTTGATGTTTCGAATAAGTGGAGGTGTTCAAATCGGAGAAAATTTTCTATTTTGTCGCTTTTGAGAATCTAATGATGGGTGACAGAGCGTGTCAATGGGGCTTAAAAATCAATAAGTTTTAATGTTTCGAATGCGTGGAGGTGTTCAAATCGGAGAAAATATTCTGTGTTATCGCTTTTGGGAATCTAATGATGGGTGACAGAGCGTGTCAATGGGGTTTGAAAATCAATAAGTTTTGATGTTTCGAATGAGTGGAGGTGTTCAAATCGGAGAAAATTTTCTATTTTGTCGCTTTTGAGAATCTAATGATGGGTGACAGAGCGTGTCAATGGGGCTTAAAAATCAATAAGTTTTAATGTTTCGAATGCGTGGAGGTGTTCAAATCGGAGAAAATATTCTGTGTTATCGCTTTTGGGAATCTAATGATGGGTGACAGAGCGTGTCAATGGGGTTTGAAAATCAATAAGTTTTGATGTTTCGAATAAGTGGAGGTGTTCAAATCGGAGAAAATTTTCTATTTTGTCGCTTTTGAGAATCTAATGATGGGTGACAGAGCGTGTCAATGGGGCTTCAAAATCAATAAGTTTTAATGTTTCGAATGCGTGGAGGTGTTCAAATCGGAGAAAATATTCTGTTTTGTCGCTTTTGGGAATCTAATGATGGGTGACAGAGCGTGTCAATGGGGTTTGAAAATCAATAAGTTTTGATGTTTCGAATGAGTGGAGGTGTTCAAATCGGAGAAAATTTTCTATTTTGTCGCTTTTGAGAATCCAATGATGGGTGACAGAGCGTGTCAATGGGGCTTAAAAATCAATAAGTTTTAATGTTTCGAATGCGTGGAGGTGTTCAAATCGGAGAAAATATTCTGTGTTATCGCTTTTGGGAATCTAATGATGGGTGACAGAGCGTGTCAATGGGGTTTGAAAATCAATAAGTTTTGATGTTTCGAATGAGTGGAGGTGTTCAAATCGGAGAAAATTTTCTATTTTGTCGCTTTTGAGAATCTAATGATGGGTGACAGAGCGTGTCAATGGGGCTTAAAAATCAATAAGTTTTAATGTTTCGAATGCGTGGAGGTGTTCAAATCGGAGAAAATATTCTGTGTTATCGCTTTTGGGAATCTAATGATGGGTGACAGAGCGTGTCAATGGGGTTTGAAAATCAATAAGTTTTGATGTTTCGAATAAGTGGAGGTGTTCAAATCGGAGAAAATTTTCTATTTTGTCGCTTTTGAGAATCTAATGATGGGTGACAGAGCGTGTCAATGGGGCTTAAAAATCAATAAGTTTTAATGTTTCGAATAAGTGGAGGTGTTCAAATCGGAGAAAATTTTCTATTTTGTCGCTTTTGGGAATCTAATGATGGGTGACAGAGCGTGTCAATGGGGCTTCAAAATCAATAAGTTTTAATGTTTCGAATGCGTGGAGGTGTTCAAATCGGAGAAAATATTCTGTTTTGTCGCTTTTGGGAATCTAATGATGGGTGACAGAGCGTGTCAATCGGGTTTGAAAATCAATAAGTTTTGATGTTTCGAATGAGTGGAGGTGTTCAAATCGGAGAAAATTTTCTATTTTGTCGCTTTTGGGAATCTAATGATGGGTGACAGAGCGTGTCAATGGGGCTTCAAAATCAATAAGTTTTAATGTTTCGAATGCGTGGAGGTGTTCAAATCGGAGAAAATATTCTGTTTTGTCGCTTTTGGGAATCTAATGATGGGTGACAGAGCGTGTCAATCGGGTTTGAAAATCAATAAGTTTTGATGTTTCGAATGAGTGGAGGTGTTCAAATCGGAGAAAATTTTCTATTTTGTCGCTTTTGGGAATCTAATGATGGGTGACAGAGCGTGTCAATGGGGCTTCAAAATCAATAAGTTTTAATGTTTCGAATGCGTGGAGGTGTTCAAATCGGAGAAAATATTCTGTTTTGTCGCTTTTGGGAATCTAATGATGGGTGACAGAGCGTGTCAATGGGGCTTCAAAATCAATAAGTTTTAATGTTTCGAATGCGTGGAGGTGTTCAAATCGGAGAAAATATTCTGTTTTGTCGCTTTTGGGAATCTAATGATGGGTGACAGAGCGTGTCAATGGGGTTTGAAAATCAATAAGTTTTGATGTTTCGAATAAGTGGAGGTGTTCAAATCGGAGAAAATTTTCTATTTTGTCGCTTTTGGGAATCTAATGATGGGTGACAGAGCGTGTCAATGGGGCTTCAAAATCAATAAGTTTTAATGTTTCGAATGCGTGGAGGTGTTCAAATCGGAGAAAATATTCTGTTTTGTCGCTTTTGGGAATCTAATGATGGGTGACAGAGCGTGTCAATGGGGTTTGAAAATCAATAAGTTTTGATGTTTCGAATAAGTGGAGGTGTTCAAATCGGAGAAAATTTTCTATTTTGTCGCTTTTGGGAATCTAATGATGGGTGACAGAGCGTGTCAATGGGGCTTCAAAATCAATAAGTTTTAATGTTTCGAATGCGTGGAGGTGTTCAAATCGGAGAAAATATTCTGTTTTGTCGCTTTTGGGAATCTAATGATGGGTAACAGAGCGTGTCAATGGGGCTTCAAAATCAATAAGTTTTAATGTTTCGAATGCGTGGAGGTGTTCAAATCGGAGAAAATATTCTGTTTTGTCGCTTTTGGGAATCTAATGATGGGTGACAGAGCGTGTCAATGGGGTTTGAAAATCAATAAGTTTTGATGTTTCGAATAAGTGGAGGTGTTCAAATCGGAGAAAATTTTCTATTTTGTCGCTTTTGGGAATCTAATGATGGGTGACAGAGCGTGTCAATGGGGCTTCAAAATCAATAAGTTTTAATGTTTCGAATGCGTGGAGGTGTTCAAATCGGAGAAAATATTCTGTTTTGTCGCTTTTGGGAATCTAATGATGGGTAACAGAGCGTGTCAATGGGGCTTCAAAATCAATAAGTTTTAATGTTTCGAATGCGTGGAGGTGTTCAAATCGGAGAAAATATTCTGTTTTGTCGCTTTTGGGAATCTAATGATGGGTGACAGAGCGTGTCAATGGGGCTTCAAAATCAATAAGTTTTAATGTTTCGAATGCGTGGAGGTGTTCAAATCGGAGAAAATATTCTGTTTTGTCGCTTTTGGGAATCTAATGATGGGTGACAGAGCGTGTCAATGGGGTTTGAAAATCAATAAGTTTTGATGTTTCGAATAAGTGGAGGTGTTCAAATCGGAGAAAATTTTCTATTTTGTCGCTTTTGAGAATCTAATGATGGGTGACAGAGCGTGTCAATGGGGTTTGAAAATCAATAAGTTTTGATGTTTCGAATGAGTGGAGGTGTTCAAATCGGAGAAAATTTTCTATTTTGTCGCTTTTGAGAATCTAATGATGGGTGACAGAGCGTGTCAATGGGGTTTGAAAACCAATAAGTTTTGATGTTTCGAATGAGTGGAGGTGTTCAAATCGGAGAAAATTTTCTATTTTGTCGCTTTTGAGAATCTAATGATGGGTGACAGAGCGTGTCAATGGGGCTTCAAAATCAATAAGTTTTAATGTTTCGAATGCGTGGAGGTGTTCAAATCGGAGAAAATATTCTGTGTTATCGCTTTTGGGAATCTAATGATGGGTGACAGAGCGTGTCAATGGGGTTTGAAAATCAATAAGTTTTGATGTTTCGAATGAGTGGAGGTGTTCAAATCGGAGAAAATTTTCTATTTTGTCGCTTTTGAGAATCTAATGATGGGTGACAGAGCGTGTCAATGGGGCTTAAAAATCAATAAGTTTTAATGTTTCGAATGCGTGGAGGTGTTCAAATCGGAGAAAATATTCTGTGTTATCGCTTTTGGGAATCTAATGATGGGTGACAGAGCGTGTCAATGGGGTTTGAAAATCAATAAGTTTTGATGTTTCGAATAAGTGGAGGTGTTCAAATCGGAGAAAATTTTCTATTTTGTCGCTTTTGAGAATCTAATGATGGGTGACAGAGCGTGTCAATGGGGCTTAAAAATCAATAAGTTTTAATGTTTCGAATGCGTGGAGGTGTTCAAATCGGAGAAAATATTCTGTGTTATCGCTTTTGGGAATCTAATGATGGGTGACAGAGCGTGTCAATGGGGTTTGAAAATCAATAAGTTTTGATGTTTCGAATGAGTGGAGGTGTTCAAATCGGAGAAAATTTTCTATTTTGTCGCTTTTGGGAATCTAATGATGGGTGAAAGAGCGTGTCAATGGGGTTTGAAAATCAATAAGTTTTGATGTTTCGAATAAGTGGAGGTGTTCAAATCGGAGAAAATTTTCTATTTTGTCGCTTTTGAGAATCTAATGATGGGTGACAGAGCGTGTCAATGGGGCTTAAAAATCAATAAGTTTTAATGTTTCGAATGCGTGGAGGTGTTCAAATCGGAGAAAATATTCTGTTTTGTCGCTTTTGGGAATCTAATGATGGGTGACAGAGCGTGTCAATGGGGTTTGAAAATCAATAAGTTTTAATGTTTCGAATGCGTGGAGGTGTTCAAATCGGAGAAAATATTCTGTTTTGTCGCTTTTGGGAATCTAATGATGGGTGAAAGAGCGTGTCAATGGGGTTTGAAAATCAATAAGTTTTGATGTTTCGAATAAGTGGAGGTGTTCAAATCGGAGAAATTTTTCTATTTTGTCGCTTTTGGGAATCTAATGATGGGTGACAGAGCGTGTCAATGGGGCTTCAAAATCAATAAGTTTGATGTTTCGAATGAGTGGAGGTGTTCAAATCGGAGAAAATTTTCTATTTTGTCGCTTTTGGGAATCTAATGATGGGTGAAAGAGCGTGTCAATGGGGTTTGAAAATCAATAAGTTTTGATGTTTCGAATAAGTGGAGGTGTTCAAATCGGAGAAAATTTTCTATTTTGTCGCTTTTGGGAATCTAATGATGGGTGACAGAGCGTGTCAATGGAACCGGATTATAGTGACTTTGTTTTGCCATCAACTAAAAACACTTACAAATTGAAATATTTTTTGTGACAGTTTTGAAGTTTTCGCACCTTTTTTGCGCCGTCACTAATACGACCATTGCAACACTCCCCAGGTTTCCAATCTGGACAGCATAATATCACTAATTGGCATTATAGTCGCTCTAGGGACTGCTTTAATACCGGCTTTAGCAAAATACATACAAAAAATACAAATTAGAGTTCTGAATTTAAATTTAATAACTGCATTACAATTCATGTTATTACATTTCATAAAGTAGAAATCTATATTCAGTTTCATAATTATTTTCTATCAAATATATAAATTTGTTTGATTTTGATTTGATTTTGATTTGATTTTGATTTGATTTTGATTTGATTTTGATTTGATTTTGATTTGATTTTGATTTGATTTTGATTTGATTTTGATTTGATTTTGATTTGATTTTGATTTGATTTTGATTTGATTTTGATTTGATTTTGATTTGATTTTGATTTGATTTTGATTTGATTTTGATTTGATTTTGATTTGATTTTGATTTGATTTTGATTTGATTTTGATTTGATTTTGATTTGATTTTGATTTGATTTTGATTTGATTTTGATTTGATTTTGATTTGATTTTGATTTGATTTTGATTTGATTTTGATTTGATTTTGATTTGATTTTGATTTGATTTTGATTTGATTTTGATTTGATTTTGATTTGATTTTGATTTGATTTTGATTTGATTTTGATTTGATTTTGATTTGATTTTGATTTGATTTTGATTTGATTTTGATTTGATTTTGATTTGATTTTGATTTGATTTTGATTTGATTTTGATTTGATTTTGATTTGATTTTGATTTGATTTTGATTTGATTTTGATTTGATTTTGATTTGATTTTGATTTGATTTTGATTTGATTTTGATTTGATTTTGATTTGATTTTGATTTGATTTTGATTTGATTTTGATTTGATTTTGATTTGATTTTGATTTGATTTTGATTTGATTTTGATTTGATTTTGATTTGATTTTGATTTGATTTTGATTTGATTTTGATTTGATTTTGATTTGATTTTGATTTGATTTTGATTTGATTTTGATTTGATTTTGATTTGATTTTGATTTGATTTTGATTTGATTTTGATTTGATTTTGATTTGATTTTGATTTGATTTTGATTTGATTTTGATTTGATTTTGATTTGATTTTGATTTGATTTTGATTTGATTTTGATTTGATTTTGATTTGATTTTGATTTGATTTTGATTTGATTTTGATTTGATTTTGATTTGATTTTGATTTGATTTTGATTTGATTTTGATTTGATTTTGATTTGATTTTGATTTGATTTTGATTTGATTTTGATTTGATTTTGATTTGATTTTGATTTGATTTTGATTTGATTTTGATTTGATTTTGATTTGATTTTGATTTGATTTTGATTTGATTTTGATTTGATTTTGATTTGATTTTGATTTGATTTTGATTTGATTTTGATTTGATTTTGATTTGATTTTGATTTGATTTTGATTTGATTTTGATTTGATTTTGATTTGATTTTGATTTGATTTTGATTTGATTTTGATTTGATTTTGATTTGATTTTGATTTGATTTTGATTTGATTTTGATTTGATTTTGATTTGATTTTGATTTGATTTTGATTTGATTTTGATTTGATTTTGATTTGATTTTGATTTGATTTTGATTTGATTTTGATTTGATTTTGATTTGATTTTGATTTGATTTTGATTTGATTTTGATTTGATTTTGATTTGATTTTGATTTGATTTTGATTTGATTTTGATTTGATTTTGATTTGATTTTGATTTGATTTTGATTTGATTTTGATTTGATTTTGATTTGATTTTGATTTGATTTTGATTTGATTTTGATTTGATTTTGATTTGATTTTGATTTGATTTTGATTTGATTTTGATTTGATTTTGATTTGATTTTGATTTGATTTTGATTTGATTTTGATTTGATTTTGATTTGATTTTGATTTGATTTTGATTTGATTTTGATTTGATTTTGATTTGATTTTGATTTGATTTTGATTTGATTTTGATTTGATTTTGATTTGATTTTGATTTGATTTTGATTTGATTTTGATTTGATTTTGATTTGATTTTGATTTGATTTTGATTTGATTTTGATTTGATTTTGATTTGATTTTGATTTGATTTTGATTTGATTTTGATTTGATTTTGATTTGATTTTGATTTGATTTTGATTTGATTTTGATTTGATTTTGATTTGATTTTGATTTGATTTTGATTTGATTTTGATTTGATTTTGATTTGATTTTGATTTGATTTTGATTTGATTTTGATTTGATTTTGATTTGATTTTGATTTGATTTTGATTTGATTTTGATTTGATTTTGATTTGATTTTGATTTGATTTTGATTTGATTTTGATTTGATTTTGATTTGATTTTGATTTGATTTTGATTTGATTTTGATTTGATTTTGATTTGATTTTGATTTGATTTTGATTTGATTTTGATTTGATTTTGATTTGATTTTGATTTGATTTTGATTTGATTTTGATTTGATTTTGATTTGATTTTGATTTGATTTTGATTTGATTTTGATTTGATTTTGATTTGATTTTGATTTGATTTTGATTTGATTTTGATTTGATTTTGATTTGATTTTGATTTGATTTTGATTTGATTTTGATTTGATTTTGATTTGATTTTGATTTGATTTTGATTTGATTTTGATTTGATTTTGATTTGATTTTGATTTGATTTTGATTTGATTTTGATTTGATTTTGATTTGATTTTGATTTGATTTTGATTTGATTTTGATTTGATTTTGATTTGATTTTGATTTGATTTTGATTTGATTTTGATTTGATTTTGATTTGATTTTGATTTGATTTTGATTTGATTTTGATTTGATTTTGATTTGATTTTGATTTGATTTTGATTTGATTTTGATTTGATTTTGATTTGATTTTGATTTGATTTTGATTTGATTTTGATTTGATTTTGATTTGATTTTGATTTGATTTTGATTTGATTTTGATTTGATTTTGATTTGATTTTGATTTGATTTTGATTTGATTTTGATTTGATTTTGATTTGATTTTGATTTGATTTTGATTTGATTTTGATTTGATTTTGATTTGATTTTGATTTGATTTTGATTTGATTTTGATTTGATTTTGATTTGATTTTGATTTGATTTTGATTTGATTTTGATTTGATTTTGATTTGATTTTGATTTGATTTTGATTTGATTTTGATTTGATTTTGATTTGATTTTGATTTGATTTTGATTTGATTTTGATTTGATTTTGATTTGATTTTGATTTGATTTTGATTTGATTTTGATTTGATTTTGATTTGATTTTGATTTGATTTTGATTTGATTTTGATTTGATTTTGATTTGATTTTGATTTGATTTTGATTTGATTTTGATTTGATTTTGATTTGATTTTGATTTGATTTTGATTTGATTTTGATTTGATTTTGATTTGATTTTGATTTGATTTTGATTTGATTTTGATTTGATTTTGATTTGATTTTGATTTGATTTTGATTTGATTTTGATTTGATTTTGATTTGATTTTGATTTGATTTTGATTTGATTTTGATTTGATTTTGATTTGATTTTGATTTGATTTTGATTTGATTTTGATTTGATTTTGATTTGATTTTGATTTGATTTTGATTTGATTTTGATTTGATTTTGATTTGATTTTGATTTGATTTTGATTTGATTTTGATTTGATTTTGATTTGATTTTGATTTGATTTTGATTTGATTTTGATTTGATTTTGATTTGATTTTGATTTGATTTTGATTTGATTTTGATTTGATTTTGATTTGATTTTGATTTGATTTTGATTTGATTTTGATTTGATTTTGATTTGATTTTGATTTGATTTTGATTTGATTTTGATTTGATTTTGATTTGATTTTGATTTGATTTTGATTTGATTTTGATTTGATTTTGATTTGATTTTGATTTGATTTTGATTTGATTTTGATTTGATTTTGATTTGATTTTGATTTGATTTTGATTTGATTTTGATTTGATTTTGATTTGATTTTGATTTGATTTTGATTTGATTTTGATTTGATTTTGATTTGATTTTGATTTGATTTTGATTTGATTTTGATTTGATTTTGATTTGATTTTGATTTGATTTTGATTTGATTTTGATTTGATTTTGATTTGATTTTGATTTGATTTTGATTTGATTTTGATTTGATTTTGATTTGATTTTGATTTGATTTTGATTTGATTTTGATTTGATTTTGATTTGATTTTGATTTGATTTTGATTTGATTTTGATTTGATTTTGATTTGATTTTGATTTGATTTTGATTTGATTTTGATTTGATTTTGATTTGATTTTGATTTGATTTTGATTTGATTTTGATTTGATTTTGATTTGATTTTGATTTGATTTTGATTTGATTTTGATTTGATTTTGATTTGATTTTGATTTGATTTTGATTTGATTTTGATTTGATTTTGATTTGATTTTGATTTGATTTTGATTTGATTTTGATTTGATTTTGATTTGATTTTGATTTGATTTTGATTTGATTTTGATTTGATTTTGATTTGATTTTGATTTGATTTTGATTTGATTTTGATTTGATTTTGATTTGATTTTGATTTGATTTTGATTTGATTTTGATTTGATTTTGATTTGATTTTGATTTGATTTTGATTTGATTTTGATTTGATTTTGATTTGATTTTGATTTGATTTTGATTTGATTTTGATTTGATTTTGATTTGATTTTGATTTGATTTTGATTTGATTTTGATTTGATTTTGATTTGATTTTGATTTGATTTTGATTTGATTTTGATTTGATTTTGATTTGATTTTGATTTGATTTTGATTTGATTTTGATTTGATTTTGATTTGATTTTGATTTGATTTTGATTTGATTTTGATTTGATTTTGATTTGATTTTGATTTGATTTTGATTTGATTTTGATTTGATTTTGATTTGATTTTGATTTGATTTTGATTTGATTTTGATTTGATTTTGATTTGATTTTGATTTGATTTTGATTTGATTTTGATTTGATTTTGATTTGATTTTGATTTGATTTTGATTTGATTTTGATTTGATTTTGATTTGATTTTGATTTGATTTTGATTTGATTTTGATTTGATTTTGATTTGATTTTGATTTGATTTTGATTTGATTTTGATTTGATTTTGATTTGATTTTGATTTGATTTTGATTTGATTTTGATTTGATTTTGATTTGATTTTGATTTGATTTTGATTTGATTTTGATTTGATTTTGATTTGATTTTGATTTGATTTTGATTTGATTTTGATTTGATTTTGATTTGATTTTGATTTGATTTTGATTTGATTTTGATTTGATTTTGATTTGATTTTGATTTGATTTTGATTTGATTTTGATTTGATTTTGATTTGATTTTGATTTGATTTTGATTTGATTTTGATTTGATTTTGATTTGATTTTGATTTGATTTTGATTTGATTTTGATTTGATTTTGATTTGATTTTGATTTGATTTTGATTTGATTTTGATTTGATTTTGATTTGATTTTGATTTGATTTTGATTTGATTTTGATTTGATTTTGATTTGATTTTGATTTGATTTTGATTTGATTTTGATTTGATTTTGATTTGATTTTGATTTGATTTTGATTTGATTTTGATTTGATTTTGATTTGATTTTGATTTGATTTTGATTTGATTTTGATTTGATTTTGATTTGATTTTGATTTGATTTTGATTTGATTTTGATTTGATTTTGATTTGATTTTGATTTGATTTTGATTTGATTTTGATTTGATTTTGATTTGATTTTGATTTGATTTTGATTTGATTTTGATTTGATTTTGATTTGATTTTGATTTGATTTTGATTTGATTTTGATTTGATTTTGATTTGATTTTGATTTGATTTTGATTTGATTTTGATTTGATTTTGATTTGATTTTGATTTGATTTTGATTTGATTTTGATTTGATTTTGATTTGATTTTGATTTGATTTTGATTTGATTTTGATTTGATTTTGATTTGATTTTGATTTGATTTTGATTTGATTTTGATTTGATTTTGATTTGATTTTGATTTGATTTTGATTTGATTTTGATTTGATTTTGATTTGATTTTGATTTGATTTTGATTTGATTTTGATTTGATTTTGATTTGATTTTGATTTGATTTTGATTTGATTTTGATTTGATTTTGATTTGATTTTGATTTGATTTTGATTTGATTTTGATTTGATTTTGATTTGATTTTGATTTGATTTTGATTTGATTTTGATTTGATTTTGATTTGATTTTGATTTGATTTTGATTTGATTTTGATTTGATTTTGATTTGATTTTGATTTGATTTTGATTTGATTTTGATTTGATTTTGATTTGATTTTGATTTGATTTTGATTTGATTTTGATTTGATTTTGATTTGATTTTGATTTGATTTTGATTTGATTTTGATTTGATTTTGATTTGATTTTGATTTGATTTTGATTTGATTTTGATTTGATTTTGATTTGATTTTGATTTGATTTTGATTTGATTTTGATTTGATTTTGATTTGATTTTGATTTGATTTTGATTTGATTTTGATTTGATTTTGATTTGATTTTGATTTGATTTTGATTTGATTTTGATTTGATTTTGATTTGATTTTGATTTGATTTTGATTTGATTTTGATTTGATTTTGATTTGATTTTGATTTGATTTTGATTTGATTTTGATTTGATTTTGATTTGATTTTGATTTGATTTTGATTTGATTTTGATTTGATTTTGATTTGATTTTGATTTGATTTTGATTTGATTTTGATTTGATTTTGATTTGATTTTGATTTGATTTTGATTTGATTTTGATTTGATTTTGATTTGATTTTGATTTGATTTTGATTTGATTTTGATTTGATTTTGATTTGATTTTGATTTGATTTTGATTTGATTTTGATTTGATTTTGATTTGATTTTGATTTGATTTTGATTTGATTTTGATTTGATTTTGATTTGATTTTGATTTGATTTTGATTTGATTTTGATTTGATTTTGATTTGATTTTGATTTGATTTTGATTTGATTTTGATTTGATTTTGATTTGATTTTGATTTGATTTTGATTTGATTTTGATTTGATTTTGATTTGATTTTGATTTGATTTTGATTTGATTTTGATTTGATTTTGATTTGATTTTGATTTGATTTTGATTTGATTTTGATTTGATTTTGATTTGATTTTGATTTGATTTTGATTTGATTTTGATTTGATTTTGATTTGATTTTGATTTGATTTTGATTTGATTTTGATTTGATTTTGATTTGATTTTGATTTGATTTTGATTTGATTTTGATTTGATTTTGATTTGATTTTGATTTGATTTTGATTTGATTTTGATTTGATTTTGATTTGATTTTGATTTGATTTTGATTTGATTTTGATTTGATTTTGATTTGATTTTGATTTGATTTTGATTTGATTTTGATTTGATTTTGATTTGATTTTGATTTGATTTTGATTTGATTTTGATTTGATTTTGATTTGATTTTGATTTGATTTTGATTTGATTTTGATTTGATTTTGATTTGATTTTGATTTGATTTTGATTTGATTTTGATTTGATTTTGATTTGATTTTGATTTGATTTTGATTTGATTTTGATTTGATTTTGATTTGATTTTGATTTGATTTTGATTTGATTTTGATTTGATTTTGATTTGATTTTGATTTGATTTTGATTTGATTTTGATTTGATTTTGATTTGATTTTGATTTGATTTTGATTTGATTTTGATTTGATTTTGATTTGATTTTGATTTGATTTTGATTTGATTTTGATTTGATTTTGATTTGATTTTGATTTGATTTTGATTTGATTTTGATTTGATTTTGATTTGATTTTGATTTGATTTTGATTTGATTTTGATTTGATTTTGATTTGATTTTGATTTGATTTTGATTTGATTTTGATTTGATTTTGATTTGATTTTGATTTGATTTTGATTTGATTTTGATTTGATTTTGATTTGATTTTGATTTGATTTTGATTTGATTTTGATTTGATTTTGATTTGATTTTGATTTGATTTTGATTTGATTTTGATTTGATTTTGATTTGATTTTGATTTGATTTTGATTTGATTTTGATTTGATTTTGATTTGATTTTGATTTGATTTTGATTTGATTTTGATTTGATTTTGATTTGATTTTGATTTGATTTTGATTTGATTTTGATTTGATTTTGATTTGATTTTGATTTGATTTTGATTTGATTTTGATTTGATTTTGATTTGATTTTGATTTGATTTTGATTTGATTTTGATTTGATTTTGATTTGATTTTGATTTGATTTTGATTTGATTTTGATTTGATTTTGATTTGATTTTGATTTGATTTTGATTTGATTTTGATTTGATTTTGATTTGATTTTGATTTGATTTTGATTTGATTTTGATTTGATTTTGATTTGATTTTGATTTGATTTTGATTTGATTTTGATTTGATTTTGATTTGATTTTGATTTGATTTTGATTTGATTTTGATTTGATTTTGATTTGATTTTGATTTGATTTTGATTTGATTTTGATTTGATTTTGATTTGATTTTGATTTGATTTTGATTTGATTTTGATTTGATTTTGATTTGATTTTGATTTGATTTTGATTTGATTTTGATTTGATTTTGATTTGATTTTGATTTGATTTTGATTTGATTTTGATTTGATTTTGATTTGATTTTGATTTGATTTTGATTTGATTTTGATTTGATTTTGATTTGATTTTGATTTGATTTTGATTTGATTTTGATTTGATTTTGATTTGATTTTGATTTGATTTTGATTTGATTTTGATTTGATTTTGATTTGATTTTGATTTGATTTTGATTTGATTTTGATTTGATTTTGATTTGATTTTGATTTGATTTTGATTTGATTTTGATTTGATTTTGATTTGATTTTGATTTGATTTTGATTTGATTTTGATTTGATTTTGATTTGATTTTGATTTGATTTTGATTTGATTTTGATTTGATTTTGATTTGATTTTGATTTGATTTTGATTTGATTTTGATTTGATTTTGATTTGATTTTGATTTGATTTTGATTTGATTTTGATTTGATTTTGATTTGATTTTGATTTGATTTTGATTTGATTTTGATTTGATTTTGATTTGATTTTGATTTGATTTTGATTTGATTTTGATTTGATTTTGATTTGATTTTGATTTGATTTTGATTTGATTTTGATTTGATTTTGATTTGATTTTGATTTGATTTTGATTTGATTTTGATTTGATTTTGATTTGATTTTGATTTGATTTTGATTTGATTTTGATTTGATTTTGATTTGATTTTGATTTGATTTTGATTTGATTTTGATTTGATTTTGATTTGATTTTGATTTGATTTTGATTTGATTTTGATTTGATTTTGATTTGATTTTGATTTGATTTTGATTTGATTTTGATTTGATTTTGATTTGATTTTGATTTGATTTTGATTTGATTTTGATTTGATTTTGATTTGATTTTGATTTGATTTTGATTTGATTTTGATTTGATTTTGATTTGATTTTGATTTGATTTTGATTTGATTTTGATTTGATTTTGATTTGATTTTGATTTGATTTTGATTTGATTTTGATTTGATTTTGATTTGATTTTGATTTGATTTTGATTTGATTTTGATTTGATTTTGATTTGATTTTGATTTGATTTTGATTTGATTTTGATTTGATTTTGATTTGATTTTGATTTGATTTTGATTTGATTTTGATTTGATTTTGATTTGATTTTGATTTGATTTTGATTTGATTTTGATTTGATTTTGATTTGATTTTGATTTGATTTTGATTTGATTTTGATTTGATTTTGATTTGATTTTGATTTGATTTTGATTTGATTTTGATTTGATTTTGATTTGATTTTGATTTGATTTTGATTTGATTTTGATTTGATTTTGATTTGATTTTGATTTGATTTTGATTTGATTTTGATTTGATTTTGATTTGATTTTGATTTGATTTTGATTTGATTTTGATTTGATTTTGATTTGATTTTGATTTGATTTTGATTTGATTTTGATTTGATTTTGATTTGATTTTGATTTGATTTTGATTTGATTTTGATTTGATTTTGATTTGATTTTGATTTGATTTTGATTTGATTTTGATTTGATTTTGATTTGATTTTGATTTGATTTTGATTTGATTTTGATTTGATTTTGATTTGATTTTGATTTGATTTTGATTTGATTTTGATTTGATTTTGATTTGATTTTGATTTGATTTTGATTTGATTTTGATTTGATTTTGATTTGATTTTGATTTGATTTTGATTTGATTTTGATTTGATTTTGATTTGATTTTGATTTGATTTTGATTTGATTTTGATTTGATTTTGATTTGATTTTGATTTGATTTTGATTTGATTTTGATTTGATTTTGATTTGATTTTGATTTGATTTTGATTTGATTTTGATTTGATTTTGATTTGATTTTGATTTGATTTTGATTTGATTTTGATTTGATTTTGATTTGATTTTGATTTGATTTTGATTTGATTTTGATTTGATTTTGATTTGATTTTGATTTGATTTTGATTTGATTTTGATTTGATTTTGATTTGATTTTGATTTGATTTTGATTTGATTTTGATTTGATTTTGATTTGATTTTGATTTGATTTTGATTTGATTTTGATTTGATTTTGATTTGATTTTGATTTGATTTTGATTTGATTTTGATTTGATTTTGATTTGATTTTGATTTGATTTTGATTTGATTTTGATTTGATTTTGATTTGATTTTGATTTGATTTTGATTTGATTTTGATTTGATTTTGATTTGATTTTGATTTGATTTTGATTTGATTTTGATTTGATTTTGATTTGATTTTGATTTGATTTTGATTTGATTTTGATTTGATTTTGATTTGATTTTGATTTGATTTTGATTTGATTTTGATTTGATTTTGATTTGATTTTGATTTGATTTTGATTTGATTTTGATTTGATTTTGATTTGATTTTGATTTGATTTTGATTTGATTTTGATTTGATTTTGATTTGATTTTGATTTGATTTTGATTTGATTTTGATTTGATTTTGATTTGATTTTGATTTGATTTTGATTTGATTTTGATTTGATTTTGATTTGATTTTGATTTGATTTTGATTTGATTTTGATTTGATTTTGATTTGATTTTGATTTGATTTTGATTTGATTTTGATTTGATTTTGATTTGATTTTGATTTGATTTTGATTTGATTTTGATTTGATTTTGATTTGATTTTGATTTGATTTTGATTTGATTTTGATTTGATTTTGATTTGATTTTGATTTGATTTTGATTTGATTTTGATTTGATTTTGATTTGATTTTGATTTGATTTTGATTTGATTTTGATTTGATTTTGATTTGATTTTGATTTGATTTTGATTTGATTTTGATTTGATTTTGATTTGATTTTGATTTGATTTTGATTTGATTTTGATTTGATTTTGATTTGATTTTGATTTGATTTTGATTTGATTTTGATTTGATTTTGATTTGATTTTGATTTGATTTTGATTTGATTTTGATTTGATTTTGATTTGATTTTGATTTGATTTTGATTTGATTTTGATTTGATTTTGATTTGATTTTGATTTGATTTTGATTTGATTTTGATTTGATTTTGATTTGATTTTGATTTGATTTTGATTTGATTTTGATTTGATTTTGATTTGATTTTGATTTGATTTTGATTTGATTTTGATTTGATTTTGATTTGATTTTGATTTGATTTTGATTTGATTTTGATTTGATTTTGATTTGATTTTGATTTGATTTTGATTTGATTTTGATTTGATTTTGATTTGATTTTGATTTGATTTTGATTTGATTTTGATTTGATTTTGATTTGATTTTGATTTGATTTTGATTTGATTTTGATTTGATTTTGATTTGATTTTGATTTGATTTTGATTTGATTTTGATTTGATTTTGATTTGATTTTGATTTGATTTTGATTTGATTTTGATTTGATTTTGATTTGATTTTGATTTGATTTTGATTTGATTTTGATTTGATTTTGATTTGATTTTGATTTGATTTTGATTTGATTTTGATTTGATTTTGATTTGATTTTGATTTGATTTTGATTTGATTTTGATTTGATTTTGATTTGATTTTGATTTGATTTTGATTTGATTTTGATTTGATTTTGATTTGATTTTGATTTGATTTTGATTTGATTTTGATTTGATTTTGATTTGATTTTGATTTGATTTTGATTTGATTTTGATTTGATTTTGATTTGATTTTGATTTGATTTTGATTTGATTTTGATTTGATTTTGATTTGATTTTGATTTGATTTTGATTTGATTTTGATTTGATTTTGATTTGATTTTGATTTGATTTTGATTTGATTTTGATTTGATTTTGATTTGATTTTGATTTGATTTTGATTTGATTTTGATTTGATTTTGATTTGATTTTGATTTGATTTTGATTTGATTTTGATTTGATTTTGATTTGATTTTGATTTGATTTTGATTTGATTTTGATTTGATTTTGATTTGATTTTGATTTGATTTTGATTTGATTTTGATTTGATTTTGATTTGATTTTGATTTGATTTTGATTTGATTTTGATTTGATTTTGATTTGATTTTGATTTGATTTTGATTTGATTTTGATTTGATTTTGATTTGATTTTGATTTGATTTTGATTTGATTTTGATTTGATTTTGATTTGATTTTGATTTGATTTTGATTTGATTTTGATTTGATTTTGATTTGATTTTGATTTGATTTTGATTTGATTTTGATTTGATTTTGATTTGATTTTGATTTGATTTTGATTTGATTTTGATTTGATTTTGATTTGATTTTGATTTGATTTTGATTTGATTTTGATTTGATTTTGATTTGATTTTGATTTGATTTTGATTTGATTTTGATTTGATTTTGATTTGATTTTGATTTGATTTTGATTTGATTTTGATTTGATTTTGATTTGATTTTGATTTGATTTTGATTTGATTTTGATTTGATTTTGATTTGATTTTGATTTGATTTTGATTTGATTTTGATTTGATTTTGATTTGATTTTGATTTGATTTTGATTTGATTTTGATTTGATTTTGATTTGATTTTGATTTGATTTTGATTTGATTTTGATTTGATTTTGATTTGATTTTGATTTGATTTTGATTTGATTTTGATTTGATTTTGATTTGATTTTGATTTGATTTTGATTTGATTTTGATTTGATTTTGATTTGATTTTGATTTGATTTTGATTTGATTTTGATTTGATTTTGATTTGATTTTGATTTGATTTTGATTTGATTTTGATTTGATTTTGATTTGATTTTGATTTGATTTTGATTTGATTTTGATTTGATTTTGATTTGATTTTGATTTGATTTTGATTTGATTTTGATTTGATTTTGATTTGATTTTGATTTGATTTTGATTTGATTTTGATTTGATTTTGATTTGATTTTGATTTGATTTTGATTTGATTTTGATTTGATTTTGATTTGATTTTGATTTGATTTTGATTTGATTTTGATTTGATTTTGATTTGATTTTGATTTGATTTTGATTTGATTTTGATTTGATTTTGATTTGATTTTGATTTGATTTTGATTTGATTTTGATTTGATTTTGATTTGATTTTGATTTGATTTTGATTTGATTTTGATTTGATTTTGATTTGATTTTGATTTGATTTTGATTTGATTTTGATTTGATTTTGATTTGATTTTGATTTGATTTTGATTTGATTTTGATTTGATTTTGATTTGATTTTGATTTGATTTTGATTTGATTTTGATTTGATTTTGATTTGATTTTGATTTGATTTTGATTTGATTTTGATTTGATTTTGATTTGATTTTGATTTGATTTTGATTTGATTTTGATTTGATTTTGATTTGATTTTGATTTGATTTTGATTTGATTTTGATTTGATTTTGATTTGATTTTGATTTGATTTTGATTTGATTTTGATTTGATTTTGATTTGATTTTGATTTGATTTTGATTTGATTTTGATTTGATTTTGATTTGATTTTGATTTGATTTTGATTTGATTTTGATTTGATTTTGATTTGATTTTGATTTGATTTTGATTTGATTTTGATTTGATTTTGATTTGATTTTGATTTGATTTTGATTTGATTTTGATTTGATTTTGATTTGATTTTGATTTGATTTTGATTTGATTTTGATTTGATTTTGATTTGATTTTGATTTGATTTTGATTTGATTTTGATTTGATTTTGATTTGATTTTGATTTGATTTTGATTTGATTTTGATTTGATTTTGATTTGATTTTGATTTGATTTTGATTTGATTTTGATTTGATTTTGATTTGATTTTGATTTGATTTTGATTTGATTTTGATTTGATTTTGATTTGATTTTGATTTGATTTTGATTTGATTTTGATTTGATTTTGATTTGATTTTGATTTGATTTTGATTTGATTTTGATTTGATTTTGATTTGATTTTGATTTGATTTTGATTTGATTTTGATTTGATTTTGATTTGATTTTGATTTGATTTTGATTTGATTTTGATTTGATTTTGATTTGATTTTGATTTGATTTTGATTTGATTTTGATTTGATTTTGATTTGATTTTGATTTGATTTTGATTTGATTTTGATTTGATTTTGATTTGATTTTGATTTGATTTTGATTTGATTTTGATTTGATTTTGATTTGATTTTGATTTGATTTTGATTTGATTTTGATTTGATTTTGATTTGATTTTGATTTGATTTTGATTTGATTTTGATTTGATTTTGATTTGATTTTGATTTGATTTTGATTTGATTTTGATTTGATTTTGATTTGATTTTGATTTGATTTTGATTTGATTTTGATTTGATTTTGATTTGATTTTGATTTGATTTTGATTTGATTTTGATTTGATTTTGATTTGATTTTGATTTGATTTTGATTTGATTTTGATTTGATTTTGATTTGATTTTGATTTGATTTTGATTTGATTTTGATTTGATTTTGATTTGATTTTGATTTGATTTTGATTTGATTTTGATTTGATTTTGATTTGATTTTGATTTGATTTTGATTTGATTTTGATTTGATTTTGATTTGATTTTGATTTGATTTTGATTTGATTTTGATTTGATTTTGATTTGATTTTGATTTGATTTTGATTTGATTTTGATTTGATTTTGATTTGATTTTGATTTGATTTTGATTTGATTTTGATTTGATTTTGATTTGATTTTGATTTGATTTTGATTTGATTTTGATTTGATTTTGATTTGATTTTGATTTGATTTTGATTTGATTTTGATTTGATTTTGATTTGATTTTGATTTGATTTTGATTTGATTTTGATTTGATTTTGATTTGATTTTGATTTGATTTTGATTTGATTTTGATTTGATTTTGATTTGATTTTGATTTGATTTTGATTTGATTTTGATTTGATTTTGATTTGATTTTGATTTGATTTTGATTTGATTTTGATTTGATTTTGATTTGATTTTGATTTGATTTTGATTTGATTTTGATTTGATTTTGATTTGATTTTGATTTGATTTTGATTTGATTTTGATTTGATTTTGATTTGATTTTGATTTGATTTTGATTTGATTTTGATTTGATTTTGATTTGATTTTGATTTGATTTTGATTTGATTTTGATTTGATTTTGATTTGATTTTGATTTGATTTTGATTTGATTTTGATTTGATTTTGATTTGATTTTGATTTGATTTTGATTTGATTTTGATTTGATTTTGATTTGATTTTGATTTGATTTTGATTTGATTTTGATTTGATTTTGATTTGATTTTGATTTGATTTTGATTTGATTTTGATTTGATTTTGATTTGATTTTGATTTGATTTTGATTTGATTTTGATTTGATTTTGATTTGATTTTGATTTGATTTTGATTTGATTTTGATTTGATTTTGATTTGATTTTGATTTGATTTTGATTTGATTTTGATTTGATTTTGATTTGATTTTGATTTGATTTTGATTTGATTTTGATTTGATTTTGATTTGATTTTGATTTGATTTTGATTTGATTTTGATTTGATTTTGATTTGATTTTGATTTGATTTTGATTTGATTTTGATTTGATTTTGATTTGATTTTGATTTGATTTTGATTTGATTTTGATTTGATTTTGATTTGATTTTGATTTGATTTTGATTTGATTTTGATTTGATTTTGATTTGATTTTGATTTGATTTTGATTTGATTTTGATTTGATTTTGATTTGATTTTGATTTGATTTTGATTTGATTTTGATTTGATTTTGATTTGATTTTGATTTGATTTTGATTTGATTTTGATTTGATTTTGATTTGATTTTGATTTGATTTTGATTTGATTTTGATTTGATTTTGATTTGATTTTGATTTGATTTTGATTTGATTTTGATTTGATTTTGATTTGATTTTGATTTGATTTTGATTTGATTTTGATTTGATTTTGATTTGATTTTGATTTGATTTTGATTTGATTTTGATTTGATTTTGATTTGATTTTGATTTGATTTTGATTTGATTTTGATTTGATTTTGATTTGATTTTGATTTGATTTTGATTTGATTTTGATTTGATTTTGATTTGATTTTGATTTGATTTTGATTTGATTTTGATTTGATTTTGATTTGATTTTGATTTGATTTTGATTTGATTTTGATTTGATTTTGATTTGATTTTGATTTGATTTTGATTTGATTTTGATTTGATTTTGATTTGATTTTGATTTGATTTTGATTTGATTTTGATTTGATTTTGATTTGATTTTGATTTGATTTTGATTTGATTTTGATTTGATTTTGATTTGATTTTGATTTGATTTTGATTTGATTTTGATTTGATTTTGATTTGATTTTGATTTGATTTTGATTTGATTTTGATTTGATTTTGATTTGATTTTGATTTGATTTTGATTTGATTTTGATTTGATTTTGATTTGATTTTGATTTGATTTTGATTTGATTTTGATTTGATTTTGATTTGATTTTGATTTGATTTTGATTTGATTTTGATTTGATTTTGATTTGATTTTGATTTGATTTTGATTTGATTTTGATTTGATTTTGATTTGATTTTGATTTGATTTTGATTTGATTTTGATTTGATTTTGATTTGATTTTGATTTGATTTTGATTTGATTTTGATTTGATTTTGATTTGATTTTGATTTGATTTTGATTTGATTTTGATTTGATTTTGATTTGATTTTGATTTGATTTTGATTTGATTTTGATTTGATTTTGATTTGATTTTGATTTGATTTTGATTTGATTTTGATTTGATTTTGATTTGATTTTGATTTGATTTTGATTTGATTTTGATTTGATTTTGATTTGATTTTGATTTGATTTTGATTTGATTTTGATTTGATTTTGATTTGATTTTGATTTGATTTTGATTTGATTTTGATTTGATTTTGATTTGATTTTGATTTGATTTTGATTTGATTTTGATTTGATTTTGATTTGATTTTGATTTGATTTTGATTTGATTTTGATTTGATTTTGATTTGATTTTGATTTGATTCGAACACCTCCACGCATTCGAAACATCAAAACTTATTGATTTTGAAGCCCCATTGACACGCTCTTTCACCCATCATTAGATTCCCAAAAGCGACAAAACAGAAAATTTTCACCGATTTGAACACTCGCACGCATATCTACTGCATTATGCAAAATTTATACAATTGTATCATTTGCTCACCCCTTTGTACAATTTTTGCTGATCCTCATCAAAAACGATTTTCTACTCAAATCATTTCTGATCGCATCAGTAGTGATTTTTTGGAATTAAAATCTTCTCTGATTTCCTAATTCCATAATCATGATCTTACACGAAACCAAATCACATAAGGATCAGATGAGTGCGATTATGTAACGACGATTTTTCTTTAGGCTAGGATCAGTAGTGATCAAATCAGTAGTGATTTTTTAAAGTTCAAGATCAGTGATCTTAAGATCAGCAGTGATCGTCGATCACTGGTGATTTTTGATTTTTGGTGATTTTTCCAGCCCTGGCTAGCACTGTAGTATTGGGATAGAATTTAAATCCAGCGATCACACAGCGATAGATCGTGTGACGATGAGCAAGAATGCTATTTACACATATATAGGGTGTCCAAAAAAGAAAACTTGAAACTTTACTATCTTACCGGTATTGACCAGTACTATAGTTTTACATCATCAGTTGCGATTTAAAGGTAACCGATGGGTGTGTATTTTGCATCTGTCATATACCTAACATTTATTTCTCCGCAGTGACACACATAGGAAGAATAAACTTACCTGAATGGTATGAGTTCATATCAAACCTGTATACTAGCAAAACTGCTATTCGACACCTCATCACCTATCTCGCAGTAGTGATTGTGCTTCTGCACAATGGAAGTATTCGTACTCCGACACGAAATAACTATATACCGGTGTTTGACCAGCACTGTAATAAAAAAACACAAACACAGGCTTGCCAAACGCGATGATCGAAGCGACCATTGCGAAAAAAGCCCGACAGCCATAAATTTTGGCTGATCGGCACTTCGAAATATGCTATTCCTAGCCACTAAAATGCTTTTACTGTATCACTATAGGGTGTGACTACCCTTTAAAAACATTGAAACCACTGCTATAGCTTCCACTCGCGCAGTTTTCACTGTTTAAGCCGACTTTTTTCGGAGGGTGTTTGTGGTGCTGTGTCCTCTACCCGATCACTCACTCACTCCTCTCCTCCTGGTGGGAAGCGCAGTGTTTTTTATTTAGAACTTCTTCCTCTCATATATTGTCCCGGGTTGGCGGTTCAATGCATAGGACGCTGGTCTTACAAGCCAGTTGACGTATGTTCGAGCCCCGACCTGGACGGATTCTTTGTGTCAGTAGAATCCATAGTACTAGCCATGCAATGATTCTGTACACTAAGAATCGGCTGCGAAGTCTGTTGAAACAGAAGGGCCACAAAAGGAATGTAATGCCAGGACTTTGCTTTTTTCTCTCATGTATATAGTTTCCGACACATTTATAACCAGTCCGATACGTGTAGCTTCAACTTTAAGTTTGATGTATGTTTGCATCATCTTCTCAATATTACATGTCCCAATATCAACGTCGTCAGCGAAGCCAAAAAGCTATACGGACATTCGGAAGATCGTACCACTCGTGTCGATCCCAGTTTTTCGAATCGCACCTTTCAAAGCAATATTGATAAAGTTACAAGAGAGTCCATCACCTTACCGTAGCCCTCTCCGATATTCGAATGGACTCGAGAGTATCCCAGATACTCGGATGTAGCAAATCACTCTATCCATCGTGCATAATCTGCCATAGCTGTTATCGGTCGATTGTGTCGTATGTCGCTTTGAAGTCAATGAATAGGTGTTTCGTGGGTACGTTGTATTCACGAGAATTCTAGTGTAGTTGTGTTAGTACGAGTATGTGATCCGTAGTGGCACGGGCTCCAGTAAATCCCGCTTAGTACGGACATACGATTTCCTTAGATATTGGTGAAAGCTCTGGCAAAGTGTGTGTGTGTGTGTGTGTGTATTTGTGTGCGTGTGTGTATGTGTGTATGTGTGTATGTGTCAAATAATCTCACTAGGTTTCCTCGGAGATGGCTGAACCGATTTTGACAAACTTGAAAGATCTCGTGGTCCCATACGGAATTCCTGAATTTCATCCGGATCCGACTTCCGGTTCCGGAATTATAGGGTAAAGTGTGTTCAATATTGTACACCGTCACTTAAACCGGCGAAACAAAACACATAAAAAAATTTTTTAAACTAGTTTCAAAACTACACAAATCGATAGTCATTATCAGTAGGCAACTAAACAAACCAATTCCGGCTATCCTGGTTCCCGGTATCCGGTTCCGGAACTAATGGAAATAGTGGTCATATATACCAAAATGGATCTCACTCACTTTTCTCAGCGATGGTTTGACCGATTTCCACAAACTTAGATTCAAATGAAAGGTCTTCCGGTTCCATATGGAATTCCTGAACTTCACCCGGATCCGACTTCCGGTTAAAACAGGTTTTTTTAACTTGTAATTTCATTATGTTTAAGTGAAATGTAGTCAGTGATAAATATAGCTTGTATTAGTTTTAAGTAAAGTACGTATCATTTGAATTTTGTATTATTTGTTGGTACTAAAAGATGAGCAGGTTTTGCGCCCTTTCGAGTAAGTACTAGTAATTGGTCAACTCAAGAGGCTGTTTCCTGCTCCAATAAACAATATGCAGTAAACAACAATAAAGAAGGTTATTCACTAATCAAAACTTGCTACACTCCAGCACCCCATATTAAAGCACATTCATGTATTCAATTTTTGTTCATGTTGCTTTCGCAACAAATCTTCTTCCTTTCCACTCGTTTGTATGCTTAAAACTTCTGGATATCACCTAGAAATTGTGTTAACTTACCTGTCTGTTCAATCATTTCTTTCCTACACACTCCAGAGATTTTTACAAAGATTCCGGAAACCTAGATGTATAATCATGGAGACGTTACTGTTAGCTTTGGACCAGAATCAGCAATCATGAGATTTTTTATTGAAGGTTTATAGACTTTATTGCTTTATTGTTCTTGATCATAAAAGAGTATATGAAACTTCTTATCTAGAATCCAAAGCATAGCCTTGGTATTACATTTCTGTAGTGGAATTTGACCTTCTGTTTCTACAGACTTCGCAGCCGATTCAGAGTATACAGAACCATTGCATGACTGGTGCTACGATTCTACTGGCACTACGAATCCATCCAGGTTGGGGTTCGAACATATGACAACTGGTTTGGAAGACCAGTGCCATATGCATTCCTCCTAAGCAATGTAATACCAAGGCTTTACTATATAATTGTGGAAGTTCCATTTTCAGATTTATTTTTATTTTTTAAACTTCAGGAACAGTTGGAAGGCCAATTCCACATTGTTTTGGCGGCATAATTATGGCATATGAGTACTCGATGAGCTTTCAACACTTTCAACCTTAAAATTGAATTTAAATTATTTATTGTCACTTGTACATTTTCTCAATGAAAGGAACACAAATAAATTTGACAAATAAGCTTTAATTTATTAATTACCGTTAAAAACAAGCTTCCGATTGACTAGTTCTGGTGGTCGAAGTCCAATCCAATTGAAATTAAACAATGGAAAATAAATTGAGCCGTGAAAAGTTTGATCATAGTTCCGAGTCCACGTGGCGACAATCATAATGTGATTAATAGCGCAAAATATCAGATTATGTACTTTTGTTTGCAGTCACGCAGAACAGTATTACGCGGTATTATTTAATCCTGGCAACGCAAATGAACAGCATTGCGGTTTATCAATGGCGCCCTTTTGAGCGCAAATATTTACGGACAATGAACAACGGTAATTAAAAAATAACTGCGAACATAAAATTTCCCTACTGTTCTATTCTAATTAGTTCACATTTGATTGAAATAAGCAATTTTACGGGTTGAATCCTTTAATTACATCACCTTCATACTGGTATACCTCTAACAAGCGAACGTAAAACCACCTGGTGGAGTTTGAAAGTAAGGGTGTTTCGGGTTTTCGATGACAGGCTTGTTGAGTTTTTTGATATGCTGACTAGTTAGCAAAGTGTACCATGAAAGGAAACCGTAATTTCAGCAGTTCTGTGCGTTCTGATTTCCCATTCAAACGAGAAATACCACTGTGCAACAATATGTCCATCATTCTGTTTAGTTGGAGGAGTTGGTTGCCCTTTCGGTAGGTTCTCCGTGCCTGGATTCATCCTTGTACCGCTGGTAGTTCTATCGAAATGTATGGAAATCGATTCTACCCTCCTCGTTAGTGCCTATTGATTTGGGTTTTTCACATAACATTTAACACGAAAGGGAAACTTCTTTTCACCTTGCCCGTTTTTGTTGGTGGATTCGGCAAACATGGTTCATCAGGTCTCAATCAGTTCGACGCATTACGTGTCATACCAGTAGTCTATCAATTAATCAAATTAGCCTTCAAATTGATTTTGAACTGTTGACGATTAATTGCACTATTATGTTATGCTATCCCAGGGCTTTATTAAAATTTTTCGTTTGTGTAAATGACATTTGTTTTTTCATAAGTGTTGAAATTTGCGAACATGATAGAAAAAACGTTGTTAATACGAACTAGAGCTGCCAACTAGTTTTTTTTTTTTAAATCGGTGATTGTCGGAAAAATCTATTGTGGGCTGCCTGGTTTGGAGAGCATTGAAAAAATAAACAAATAAATCGGTATAGTTGGCAGTATCGATATGATTATGATTTGTGAACTTCCAAACTTATTACAATTGCACTTCCAAACTTATTACAATTGATCAAAGCAAGCATGTCAGCATACATTGCATCGTTGATCGAATTCACTCTGGCTGCACCTTATAAAGTGAGGCAAAGTTCTTTCTGAGTTTTTTGTTCATTATGTAGGTTAATCTTTAAGACGTCTTATGTTTCCATTCAGGGGTTTTGGTACCTCATGTGTACCGGTTTGAGCTAAAGTGCACATTTTAATTTTTACGTTTCGCCTTCGGCGCTCAGTGCATTAGCAGATTATGATGGACTACTAATGCCACTTCACGAATCAACATTGTCCGGTTAGCTTAGCTTTGCGGATTATATTGATTCGTGAGGTGGCATTAGCAGTCCAACATGATCTGATAATGCACTGAAAACCCGAAGGAGAGATGTAAACATTAAAGTTAGTTGTGTGTACTTCATCACAAACCAGCACCCATGAGGTACCAAAACCCCTGAATGACTACAATCTGTTGGCGGTCAGTATGTCACAAATTTGTTTCGTCAGGAAAGACATTGCACAAGTGACCACATTTGGAATTCCTGCTTTAAGGTGACCATGGAAGCGAGCCACAAATGGCAACCAAGAAACCGCCTACCTTCCCACTCCACCTTCCGCTATTTTGCCCTGCTCTTGATGTAAACAAACCATGAAACACATTTTTTCTACGCGAAGGGGTAAATATGCTGCGTATAATTGCTACTGCAATTTAGTGACATAATCACTCATCGTATTGATATATGTTCACGATAAACTGTCAACTCTGAAGAATGATTTGTGCAAAACTTTTTCGGACCTTCATTAGAAGGTTTCTTCTTAGAATGTTATTATTTTTCACTCACCTCAAGATTTCAACTGCTGTTTATAGCTCTGTGACATAAGTAAGCTTAATGAAACACTTTTGAGTTGTTCTTCACTGGTGAATTTATCATCTGATCTAAACATTTTATTATAAAACCTTTGAATAACTCACAGTTCTGGTTTTGAAAATTTTCCGAAAATCCACGATAAAAAGTTTGCCGGCCTGCTTTAGTATTGGTAATACCACCTTTTTATATTGGCAGTGATGCCATACATAATTAGAGAAAAAAAATTAGAGGGTTGTATTCAAGACACGACCGAACACAATAACATTAAAAATGAAATGTTTCTAGGGTCTTCATAATAAATACAAAAAAAAAGGTAATGATGATGATACACTAAACTTCACTTCACTTCAAAGTTACTTGAAAGCTCAATTTTAGATACAAACAACCTAAAGATTTAAACCTGAACTAATGAAACTATTTTATTTTATGATGATAATTTTCGAGAAACGTACAAACTCATTAATTTGATTTGATTTATATCGTTTATTTACCCCCAGTTTTAACCTAATAATGGTCGTTCACTTATTAATTTTATAAACAGTTAATCGATCCAAGAGAATGTTGTACCAGTAATCTCAGTAATGGTGTAATTTTGTTAATCCTTCAAAATCGTTGATAATCTTCGGAAAGTGTCGGAAAATAATATGGCAACAATACGAGGAAGAAAACATGTGAAATAGTCCGCATAAAATATTTAGTTACTTACATTGATTTTCGCTTTGGCATATTAGGAATATACGGAATGGATACCCGAAATTCCGAAATTTTGTTCATATTGTAACTTGATGTTATTAACACATACATGATCATTGTCTTGTCATAGTTAGAACGCGTGTAGCTATCAGACGCTTATTGTTTTGAAGCAAATAATAATTGAACTGAAACTGGCGGTTAACCAAATTCTGCGAGGGTTCCTATTAAAACGATACATATAAAATCGCAGGTAAACTTACCTTGAATTTATCTTTGATACTAAAAGGTGATTTTTTTGAGGTTAGGATTTTCATGCATTAGTATTTGCTCAGATTTTTTGAGGTTATGATTTTCATGCATTATTATTTGCTCAGTATGCTCTGACATTTCATCATGAATAGACTTACTAACGAGCAACGCTTGCAAATCAGTGAATGGGCCCTAGAAAAGTTGGCAGAAAATCCGCTTTTTTATCGACAAATTTTGTTCAGCGATGAGGCTCATTTCTGGTTGAATGGCTACGTAAATAAGCAAAATTGCCGCATTTGGAGTGAAGAGCAACCAGAAGCCGTTCAAGAACTGCCCATGCATCCCGAAAAATGCACTGTTTGGTGTGGTTTGTACGCTGGTGGAATCATTGGACCGTATTTTTTCAAAGATGCTGTTGGACGCAACGTTACAGTGAATGGCGATCGCTATCGTTCGATGCTAACAAACTTTTTGTTGCCAAAAATGGAAGAACTGAACTTGGTTGACATGTGGTTTCAACAAGATGGCACTACATGCCACACAGCTCGCGATTCTATGGCCATTTTGAGGGAAAACTTCGGAGAACAATTCATCTCAAGAAATGGACCGGTAAGTTGGCCACCAAGATCATGCGATTTGACGCCTTTAGACTATTTTTTGTGGGGCTACGTCAAGTCTAAAGTCTACAGAAATAAGCCAGTAACTATTCCAGCTTTGGAAGACAACATTTCCGAAGAAATTCGGGCTATTCCGGCCGAAATGCTCGAAAAAGTTGCCCAAAATTGGACTTTCCGAATGGACCACCTAAGACGCAGCCGCGGTCAACATTTAAATGAAATTATCTTCAAAAAGTAAATGTCATGTACCAATCTAACGTTTAAAATAAAGAACCGATGAGATTTTGCAAATTTTATGCGTTTTATTGTTTAAAAAAGTTCTCAAGCTCTTAAAAAATCACCCTGTATATGATATTGCACCTAATTGTACTGTATATGTGAGCCTGTGGAACTCATTTATACTACTAAACCGAGGAGGCCGCTTTTAGATAAGTTTCAGAATTTAATTTTGAATCTTTTGAAGCGTTTAATTCCTGGTGGGACAACAACTTGTTCAGTCATGATTATCATCATCACACAACTTTATACTGAATCCATTTGCGCGCCACCGTTTTGTTCGTATGGGAATGGAGATTTAAGTATGCAAACCGATCCGTTGCTAAATTAAAACATTTTTAAGCTTACAATATTGAAGCTTTGGAATCATTTAAATGAGGAAAATCCATTAACAAATCATCGAGGAACAAGCGCTGCAAATTAGATCCGAAAAGTCTATCGCCGATAATTCTAAATGGGCCTGATAGTTACCAAAGAACCAAAATGAAATACTCAATTCAAACCAATTTTTCAATTGTATGCAATTGAAATATTCAAATAACGTCATCTCATAAGTTTAAGTTAAATGTTTCCGAATCGATTGGTTGTTTAATTATATAAATCCATCAACAAATTTCTGAATTATAAGCGTTCAAAATTATGACAGAAAAATGTTACGCGATTAGCTTTGCATGTTTTAAATTGACACCCAGCCTCGGGAAGCGAAGTGTAAGGCATTTTCGATAGCAAAATCGACCAACAATTTGCTAAATACATGGGATATTTCAAAAGAACCGATAACCACGCTGATTCGGTTCTTCAATAGCTAGGTGATATATAAGATATTCAAGCGAATACGAAGCGGTGTTACGCAGACAACAGGAAATTTCACATAATGCAAAAGCGACAATCCAGCAAGAGAACGCATATACAATCCAGTCATCAGCTCACTGGACGAGCTACTTGTTTCATTCGCAGTTAAGCATCCAAATATTTTGCAGCATATATTTATAGATTTCTCTTCATACTACGCATAACGATGCGGTGTTTTTTATGCATGACGCAAAGCCTCCTATGCCGAACAAGAAGTTGACGTCATTTTGTACAACAGGGATTGGTGGATGAAAACATAGGTCGATTCCAACCATTTTTTCAACAGTATCCTATTGAAATACTGAAACGACGTCGTCATACATGTTTAAGTTAGAAATTTCCGAATCGATTGGTTGTTAAGTTATAACAATCCATCAACAAATGACCGAGTTATTAACGCTCAAAATTATGACACAAAAAGGTTACGCGACTATTTTTGAAACTTTTAATTGACACCCGGCCCCATATAGTGAAGAGTAAGGCATTTTTAATGCCAAAAACCTTGCAATGCACTAAAAATGGCAATATTTTTAATTAGTCGCACATTGATATAATTAAAATTACGGATCAAAACTACTTTCGTACGTCACCATGTAAAATTTCAATATTAAAAAAAAACGATAACATTTGCCTAATTTCCATCTCAAATACTGCTTCCCCTCCTAGTTATCCGCAACCCTGTTCTCATGAAGCCCTCTCGTCAAGTGCCACTTGACTGTTCTCTGGGTGAGGTTGCTTCCCTATTCGAAAACGATGATGTCGACAAAATGGAAAATGTAGAATTTGTTGGTTTATATTTTTTGAATATGTGAGCTTCATATTCAAAAATTAAAATTAATACAAAAAGCCATTGCAACAGAGTTTGTTCTGATTTCGTGTGGTGTTACTATACTTAATCCATCAATGTAACAGCTTCCTTTTTACTTTGTAATGTAAGAAAAATGCCAAGAACCAAACGAAGGCAAATAGTAAACTATCTCCTTTGGCACAATCATTATATTCTCATGATTGCAATTTGTTAACTCCAGAATGAGCATGAAGATGAGATAAGTCCACTCTGTTCTGCTAGGTGATTTGAATAGTTTCAATGTTTACATTTTGTTCTTGCAACTGTATTCCTTTTAGCACAGAAATATTATTATTTCATTCCTCTACTCACAAATACTATTACTATATGAAAAAGTATTGTTTCACCAATACTTTTACATTTATTTTCCTTGGCTTCTGTCCACGGTCACCTTAAAGGGTATATTCATAGACTTGGTTGATTTTATTAAGCCTTATTTGTTAGTATTTAAACAAAACTTATGTAATAAACGTGAAGTTAACAAAAATCTTACAAAACTTTTGATTAGTATAAAATTTATAGCTAATTAATGGGCAAGAAAATATTTATTAAGAAATCAAATCTGGAACAAATTTGTTATGTTTTCAATTTGTGAAATTTGCAAAATGACAGTCACGTTAGTATAGTAAAGCACAACGTCAAAATATTGGGTAAATGTAGATATATTGAATTGTGAAAATAAAACATAGTTTATATTCAAGAAACTGAACTTGAAATGATGAATTTCTATCAATGCTACTATACTAATTGAGGTACTTTATGGATGTAGATCAAACAGAACTCTTTTCGAGTGTTCTTTGAATAGTCGGTGGAGTTCAATTTCACTCTTACTCAGACGACTTTTTACAATTTGCTAGTTCGAATTAAAAAGAACTCATTTTAATGTCTTTACTGGATTATAACCAGCATACACGATTTTTAAATTCCTTAATTTAAAAAAAACTATTAAAACTGAATAATTGACAGTAAGTATCGTTTCACGAAACAAGTTTCTGATTTTTAAAGTTCTTCGCTTCAAATTCACTTTTGTTCAACGTAACCAAGAAACTTAATCATTAAGTCATACTTCAAACTGTTTAGCGAAACTGAAAAGTCAACGCAAACATTTGGAAGATGTGGAAGGAGTGTTGTTAGAAAAAACATGAGGGCTGACAAGAGGTATTAAAAATGCCAAATTTCGGTTTATGTTAGTCTCTAATATTACCTGCCGGTAGATTAAAGATTGATTCACACGTTGTGCCAGGCGATCGTCAACGACATGGAATGGCAACGGAACTTCAACATTGGTTGCATGCAATTTTTATAAACACAACATAAATGTCACGAATCGATTTGACGTCTTGTCAGTGCAAACACTCCGGTACTTGAAGTATTATATAAATCTTCAACAAACGGTGACGTCTGTTGCCATAATTTGAAAATTACATGGATTGAATCAAATTGGGATAAAAAACAAAAGATCGATAGAAACAGCGTGACTTGAACTGAGAAACATTATATCACAAAGCCCGTAATTTAATGGATTGAGCCACAGATGCTCATATCTGCCTGATAAATAATTGATACATATGAATCCATACATCGGCATTTGGTAGCCGAGTGCACATTACACTTGGAGAGTGCAAAATTCTGTACGAATTTATTATTGCGTCATTGGACAAGTTAAGTAGTTATGAATTGTATTGTTTGTAGAATTATGTCTCATGTAAAGTTCATAATTTAAATATAATATAGATTAAAATTATATTTTCTCTCCTGTTTCTGCAAAGTGAAATGCATAAATTGTGAACAAAAGCAGGGATTCTGGTCGTGAAAATGGCTGGAGGCTCTCAAATATTTGTTTCTACTTTGATGCAGTTTTCCTACGACCTTTCAAAGACGCAATAGTCGTTGGGAGGAAATAAGAGCGACGACGGAATGCGATGAAACTGTTTGTGTTTGCGATTGCAGTTTAAAGTGGATTCCTAAATTTAAATTACACGAATTGTTACCCAAAAATAGACACTCTTCAGATAATTGAAAATTTCCCTACCCGGAAAACCGTATTGAAAAGTGGAACATGGTGCGGTGGGTTTTTTTTCGAGATTGTGTCAGGAAATTTGAGTTGATTAAAACATTTGTTCGTAAAAACAATTCGCCATGAATCTCCCATTCGTCCCCCATGCGGTTGACAGCGACAGAAGTTCGCAACGAATAAGTTGAGAAAGCTTTCAAGATGAAATGAAATGGAAACCACGTAGCCGTTCGGCTAGTTCGTCCGTCGTCGGTCACAGTCAGAGTTCTAGTTGAACCACTTCCGGTGAAATTCTTTTACGTGGCTAGCGTTCCGGTTGCAGCTTAGTCATAGAAGTTGCCGAAAGCTTTACCTTTTCAATTTAATTCTCGTTTGACTTGGACGGGAAAAGATGAAGAAAGAAAAATAAAAGACCCTATCCGCACTACAAAAGCGAACGAAGGAAAAAGCATTAGGAAATGGTACGATTTTATGGAATACGTGAGCTTTTACTGATTGTCATTTCTCCCACAGTTGGCCAACGTTGGAAGACCTTCAGGTTGAAATAAAATGAAGTCTGAGACAGGAGCAGAACAGAAATTACGTTTTCCTTTTTTTCATCCTTTGAATGTAGGTGAGAGACCGTTTGGATGATATGAGCAAAAAAAATCTTGGTAAAAGTTTTATTTCCGCATAGAAGACAAGAACAGCGGGTGAATCGCAATAATATTTCATAAAAAATGTGAGTCGTAGTCGTCAAAGCTGGTAGAATTGAAAGTTTTCCTCGGGACTCGTATGCACGACAGCATCATCCTATTGCAGATGAAACTCTGAAACGGAACGGTCGTATCACTGCACTTATGTTGTCATCAAATAGATCGGTTGTGGTTCGCTGAGAAAATTGCTAGATAGGAAGAAGATATCATTCTAATACTTTAAAGAATTTGCATACCGTGCAGTTGATTATCTAAGACATTTTAGAAGTTATAAATGACATCTGGAGTTTTATTCATAAATTTTTTTATAATTCAATAATATATATCCTGACATAATTACAAAGTTTTAAACGTGCTTGCTTTTGCAACTATGTCAGTCAATGTAGACAGAACGTGGTAGAATTATTCATTATGATTTAAATTGTTCCTAGATTCAGTCATACGTATTTTTAGCTCGGCTGCGTTTTTATTTGTTTCGATGGATGGATCGATAGCCGGATTGGTGCTACACGCAAGTTAGTATGGAATTTTATTACCCCAAGTCTTATCTGGAAGATGTAATATTATGTAATGTACCATCAGTAGAACACACATTCCACCACTTGCCAACGGAATGAATGCGTTGTTTTTGCGAACACGCGCATGTCTTTCCCCAGTTGGCCTCAGGAACTTTTAATGGCACAGGGCTTACCGTTGTTATCAGTTATCTTCATCAGAACATTTCATAGGATCCACCCGAGAACAATGTCGAAGCTTTTATTTGAACGCTTCTTCCATTTCCGGCTGACATTAGTCTCCAAAGACCTTTTCTGCCTAGACAGGGCTGATTTATAGATGGGATTATGTGAGTTCAGGTTCAGGTCTAATCTGCAAGCATATTCATTGCTTCCTGCGAAATGACAACTTTTTCACTCACAACTAATCCCAAAACTTTTTTTCTCCGAAAGTAGCTTCCATTAATAGTCGCAAAAAGTGAGCATTCAGGAAAGTTTATGTAATTTTCACGCTAAAGAATATCGTCCAATCAAACATATTTCCTATCGTTATTTGCTCTCAATTATTGCAAAGTCAATATGATGTGCGGCTCGATTATTGGGAATTTTCCCGTAGTCAGCATCCATCCAGAACCATTAATGGACCAATGGTAAGGAAACGTGCTTTCCGATTCATTACATAAATGCTTATCTTTCTCCTGTGTGTCTGTCCAAAGCTTTGGGTGCGGAAAAACGAACGAATGGAACATGGACATAGTAGGAACCGGCGACGCACAGTTCAGAGCGAAAGGATGGTCGTTGGCAAATGACGATAATTCCTTTGATATTCCCTATTGCACTAGCAAGGAAACCACACTGGCTTCCTCCCAACGATGGCTTCGAGGATTGGATTCTGCTTCGTGGCCTTTGTGTTCGTTGTAATCGTTTAATTACGTTTTACCTTGTCAGCCTCGGGGAACTGGTTAAGCTAACGAAGAAAGCAAAAAACGCAATAAATTAGAGCGCTCAGTGGATCTACATTTGGAAATTCAGTACTTACTCGGAAACTGAATAAACCCGGCAGGTTATTCACAATACATCAAAAGCAAAGCAAAATTGGCTTGTCTTGACAAACGATTACACTCAAGTTTATCTTTACGTGGGACGGAATAGTGGTTTTAAACCGAGGATGAATCGTTATCGCGAAGTGGGTTGGGTCAGACTAAGACAGATTTTAATGTGGATCACAACTTTGGTTTCTAAGTAGATTTTGAAAACTTACAGCTAAGTAAATTTCGATTCAATTACTATACTTGCTGATTAGAAATATTTCCATGTACCAATTGAAATGGATAAAACCATGTATTTTGAATAACATTTGATTGATATTTAAGCTATTTGTGTCTTGCACCACTTGCTATAAATTAAGACCCTATACTGACCAATAGACTATCCTTGTCACAAACGACGCATCGCTCTGATTGGTCATTCATAGTAAAACCTGTTTTAATCCACCTAGTGGTGTAATGGCCTTTCTTATATTGCTCAACTATCATAAACAAATGAAATTCGCTCATTTCTTGGATATTTCTTATTCCTACTGTATTTTTGACAAATTCTTGAGCGGAAAGATTCGTGGAATTACGGACTATGTGCGTCCTCTGTATATCTTATGATAATTTTTTTAATATCCCTAATAATTTTTACAAAAAATTAGAACAGTCACCTGTGAAAAGATTTTAACAAACATAAGTTCAAATGAAAGCTCTTATGGTTCCATACGGAATTTCTGAATTTCATCCAGCTCTGTTTTCCGTTTCCAGAATTACAAGGTGATGAGTGTCAAAAATTTCGAACCGCTTGATAAAGCGAACGTAAATGCGGGGGTACGGAAGAAGCAAACACAACACCGCCCCAACGAACGAAGATGGGTGTTCGATTTCGTACAAACGGTAAAGGAAACGAAAACCAACACCGAAGCTCGGTTTGAAACCACAAGCGAGTCCATCGGTATCGAGCACACATGATCATGAATTTTCAACCGTTTTGAATAAATCTAAATCACGGTACAACAGACACGAATGTCTGTTACCGGTGTGTGATTTTGATTGAACATGGTACTGAGGTAGAGACAAATCATAGCTACCTTGCGAGATGTACGCCCAAAAGAAAGAAAGAATTTTAATGGATTCAAGTTTATTCGAAAAGGTTTTCGCATCGGAATTGCATGCTTTGCGATGTGTATGAAATGTTTGCAGCCTGTAGTACAGTAATATCGTACCGATGTTGTAGTGATGTTAATGAAAACTGTAAATATTATTTACATACATGCTGTGGTTGATTAAATTGATTGATTAAAAATCCAATCACAAATAAATATCTTATTATGCTATTGAATGAAGTTGAAGTTTACAACACAAAAAAAGTACGAAATTATCAAAACAAATTGTAGTTTTACAATTTGAACTTGTAAGTCTGACTATTTAATGGCCTTAAAAATTTACTGCAACTGCGACAGTCTCCCGATTCCGGAAACAGTTATTCAAAATGTCCAAGATGAAATATGCGAGTTCCATTTTATAATTTTTACCGCTATCTCCGGTATCAGTGAGGAATTGAGGAATTTGGAATTTGAGAATTTTTTCCATTAAAACAAACTTAATTTGCAATTATTTTCTTTCATAATCTTGTAATTCTGGATCAGGAGGTCGGATCCATATTAAATTAAAAAAAATTCTATGTGGTAATTGGCCTTTCTGTTGATCATAAAATTGTGAAAATCGATTCAGACATCTCGGAGAAAAGTGAGTGCATATTTCTGACTCACTTACAGATATTTTGCGTTCTCAACGAGCTGATTCTAATGGTATATAAGGAGTGTATCGAAAATAAGCTATCCACAAATTTTTCTTTCAAATTATGATAAAAAACGATATTTTATTCAAACTAAATTTTTATCCTTCATTCTACGAGGTTAAACTTGAGCATAATGAAAACCGAATGAAATTTAAGTTATTTCTTCACGAATTTTCGAACTTTTGATCGAACGCTCTTCATCAAGTTCCGGACAAGTCTTGCATCGCAGTTGCTTTACCAGTCTTCTTGAAGACCCTCTTCACGATTACCCAGTAACGTTCGATGGGTCGAAGCTGACGGTAATTTGGTGAATTGATATTTTTCTCAACGAAATTTATACCCGTTTCCGCAAGCCAATCGAGAGTGGTTTTGGCATAGTGAGCTGACGCTAAATCCGACCAAAACAATGGATATGTACTATGCTTCTTATATAAAGGCAGCAATCTGTTCTGGAGACACTCAGATCGATAGATTTCTGCATTTATAGTTTCGGTAGTGTACAAAATGGTTGACTTCAAACCACAGGAACATATTGCTTGCCATACCAGTACCTTTCGACCGAATTTCTCCACTTGAATCGACGTGTCCGTATCGTTCACATCCTCCCCAACGACGATAGTAAAGTATTGTGGACCTGGAAGGGTTTTTGAGTCCTCCTTTACATAAGTCTCATCGTCCATCGAAACGCATGCATCCGGACACTACAAAAGACTCGAATACAATTTCCGGGCCCTTGTTGCTGTTCGCTTTTTCTGTTCTACACTTTGTTTCTAGATTTTCTGCTTCTTGTAGGTCTTCAGGTGATTTCGCCTCTTGATACGCTGGATCATTCCGACACTCGGTCCTGCTTTTCTGGCCAAATCACGTTTTGACATTGATTTGTTCTTCATGATTAGAGATACCGCATTCTGGTCCAGTTTGGGGTTGTAATAACCGAGTTTTCTGCCTTTTCCTGGTAGCTTATCCAAAGAATAGTGTTCCCCAAGCTTATTTATGAATGGTTTTAACACCAATATTCGCATAGTAATATCCTTCTCACTTAGCCATGTGTCCCAGACCTAAATTTTCACTTCCTTTTCAATACGCGTCATTTTGAAAACGCATAATTTCAACCGCACAAACAAGTAAACAAACGAAAGTTGACAGTCAAACGCACAGCATGCTGTGATCTGAGCATAAAAAAAACATCACAAATACATGCGTATAACACAAATGTATGTGGATAGCTTATTTTCGATACACTCCTAATATTCGTGCTCGGTTCAAAAGTCAGTGTTCACAATGATTGCATACATTTTCTTCAAGAGAAAGGCAAAAAAAGTATATACGAATTTTGAAATTTAGAGAAAATGAAGTAACAATCAGCGCAAATGTTGTCTAGGCTCGTCAACTATAAGTAATCTATTACAATTTCAATACTGGTTTCAGTCAAGCTTATCGGGTGGGCGGTTCAAAGCGTGGGGTGCTGGTCTTACAACCCACTTAGCGTAAGTTCGAACGTCGACCTGGTAGGATTCTCAGTGTCAAAAGGAACGTAATAGCACTAGCCATGCAATGCTAGTACGCTTAGATTTGACCATATGCAGCTATTTAGTATATTTGTAGTCATAACTAGATTAGGGTGAACAAATTTATTACTTTTAAAAAGAATTTTTGAATTCAATCCATAACACATCATTTGTTATTCGTGTTTTCGAGTAGAAGTTTTTTTTTCAATTATATAGGTTTAACTTTAAGTTCATTCGCCTCTTCGTACCGATGGGTACCGATTTTGCATCATTTTGTATGACAGTTTGAAAGTTTTGATAATAATTGCTCTATAATTTCGGAACCGGAAGTCAGATGTGAATGAAATTGCACAGCGTCTTGAAAGACACTGAGAAAATTAATTTGAATCATGAAGCTTTCATTCACTATTATCGGTGCGTTCGGAAGCGGGAACCGGGCACTAGTAGTTTCAAAGTAGATTTATATATCCAACCTTACAAGTCCTGCCAACTAGATGAATTTACCAGCAGATTTTATAAAAATTTGCAACACGTTTCGCCATCAGTTTGGAAAAAATCTTCATGAAAATGTAATTTTTTTCACTTATCGCGCTGTTATACCGGAACCAAAAGTCAGATCTGGATCAACTTTGCGGAGACTTTTTAAAGAATGTCAAGACCTTTCATTTGCATTTTAGTTTGTAAAAATCGGTGAAGAAATTTTTGAGAAAATTTAGTGCGCATTTTCTCGTATATTTGCACATATTGCTCAGTAATTCCGGAACCGGAAGTCGGATAAAGATAAAATTCAATAGCGATCTCTGGGACCATAAGACTTTTCTTTTGAATCTAAGTTGTGAGTGACAATTTTTTGGTGCATATCACCCTGTAATTTCGGAACCCGAATTTGAATCAGCAAAACTCAATAGCGATCTATGGGACCGTAAGACCTTTCATTTAAATCTGAGTTTGTGAAAATCGGTTCAGCCATCGCTGAGAAAATCGAGTGACATTATTTGTCATATACACACATACATACATACATACATACAACTACATACGCAACTCTATATATCTTCCTTAATATCACTGTGATTTTTTTTCAAAAAATATTGATTCGAGATGATACGAAATCTCAACGTTTCTAAACCATCTGGCTTCAAATAAATTTGGTCGTTAGCGGAAATCTCCGACATCGGATATCGGAAAACTTTGACCGCCATGAGGGTTTGCTCCCTATGGTTCGATTTGGCTAGAATTTGTATAATTTTTGCCTCTCTCATATAGAAAGGCTAAGCAATCGCTGTGAAAACCGACTTTACAACCGATGTCATACACCATTCGACTTAGTTCGCCGAGATCACAAAATGTGCGTGTGTGTATGTGACAAATAATGTAACAAAATTCTCTCAGAGATGGCTGAACCGATTTCCACAAACTTAGATTCAAATGAAAAGTTTTAAGGTCCCATACAAAGTTGCTGAGTTTCAGTTGAATACGACTTCCGATTCCGGAATTACAGGGTGATATGCACCAAAAAAAGAAAAAAAGTCACACACGTTTCTCGGAGATGGCTGAACCGATTTTTACAAACTTAACTTTAAATTTCCTACGGTCTCATACAATTTTCCTAAATTTTATTTGGATCCGGCTTCTGGTTCCGGAATTACAGGGCAATATGTGCAAATTTATTGAAAAATTCGCACTCATTTTTCTCAGAAATTTCTTAACCGATTTTCACAAACTAAGAAGCAAATGAAAGGTCTTAATTCTTTAAAAAGTCCCTGAGAAGTCGATCCTGATCCGACTTTCGGTTCCGATATTACAGTACGATTAGTGAAAAAAACGAAGCGTACATTTTCATGAAACTTACTGCTAAATTCTTCCAGTTTGCAGGTCTTGTTAGTTAGTGAATATATAAAACTGCTTTGGGGCTACTAGTATCCGGTTTCCACCGATAGTAGTAACGAAAATCAATAAAAATGAAATTCACTTCGATTTCTGAGCAACGGTTAAGCCGACTTTCATGAATTATGATTCGAATTGAAACTCTCATTGTTTTTAAATACACTGTGTAATATCATGCAGATCCGACTTCCGGTTATGAAATTATAGGGAGATGAGTATCAAAACCATTGTCGTTCAAAATGACGATGTAAAACCCGGGATGGCGGTTCAATGCATAGAACGCTGGTCTCACAAGCCAGTTGTCGTATGTTCTAGCCCCGACCTGGAAAGATTCTTTTAGTGTCAGTGGGATCCATAGTACTAGCTATGCAATGAATTCTGTACACTAAGAATCGGCTGCGAAGTCTGTGGAAACAGAAAGGCCAAATTCCACAAAAGGCATGTAATGCCAAGACTTTGCTTTATGTAAAACTTTCACGCGTCCGGTTCGTGCGGCTCTGCTCCGTTCGCTGCTGGCTTTGTTCAATTTCGTATAGCGTGCAGCATTGCCATATTTAAAGCTATATTTTTCAGGTGAAAAAAATGTAAATTTCTAAATCTTTCATGTAATTTGTACCTACTTGTTAGTGTTATTACAAAATCATGACCACCATGCTTTTCTATAAAAGTACACTTATTACCTTTCTCATATAGAAAGTTTATGAAATCACTTGAAAAATTGACTAGTGAAAATTGGCCCAGAGGGCTAAGTGATCTATATCATTCGACACAGTTCATCGAGCTGAGCAATGTATGTGTCTGTGCGTGTATGTGTGTGAGTATGTGTCAAATAATGTCACTCATAAAATGAAAAAAAAAATCGTAATCCCATAGGTTGCTGTTGAATTTCACACCGCCATTTAGAACGACGATGCAAATTAGGTAAAATTCTTCTAGATTTGGCTTAAAACTGATTTAATTTGCAGGCGTTATTAGTTATTTACCAAACGAACCGAGTTCGGTTATACTGGTTCCAAGTTCCCGGTTCCAGAAGTACGGGAAATAGTAGTCAAAATGTTTAAAACGAGACTCGCTCAATTTTTTTTGAGATAATTTGATCGAACTGTTTAAAAATTGAAAAGATTATGTTAGTTTATACCCAAAGAAAGTTTCTTATTTTATTCAAAATAGAAAAAAAATTCTTCACAGAATCTTCTAGTGATGTTTTTGAAAATAAAAATAATATGAGAAAGGTATCATTACACCACTAGGTGGATTAGAAAGTTTTTTTTTAGTTGTTAAAGCTTTCCAACACTATCGATTTGTGAAATTTGATGGTTTCTTTTTTGCCATTCGATTGATTGGCACCCTAGTGCCCATAAATGTAGCGTCGCAGTTCACTCAAATTTACATTCAAATTTATACGATTTGAAAGTAATAGGATTAATCTTGCAGAATCCAATCGTTTGTCAAGTTAGGTTATGAAGAATTCAATAATAAATATTATAATGTAGGTCATCCGAAAAATTCAAATTTTTCTGTGTATCGTATAAGTTTACTTTAAACAAAGACATCATATTAACAAGATATCCAGCTCTCACGATTCCTGAACAAATCATTGGCAACATCGTTTTTTGCAAGCATGGCGCCCTCAGGCGAGTTCGCATCGAATCTCGTACATAGAAGTAAGGGAGAGAAATGTCAAATTCGTGCGCGCCAAAATAGCAGCTCTGTCCAGCCATACAATTGACATTATATGTTGAATGTGATGCCGTGCGATGGCGTTGCTGAACTGAAGATTTGTTTCGCTCCAAGCTGACAGGGTCTGCTTTAAATCAACCACGTTATGCGTTTTGCAAACTGTATGAAAGTAACCTGTAAACATCCGTCGAATAAAATGATTCAAAAAGCATTCGTCGTACAATACATGTCAGTTCTGTATATAACGTTTATAAGGGGAAAAATAACTGTACATGCGAATAAATAACTGACTGATTTTAATAAATTAGCTCCTCTACTATCCACGCAAAGGAAAACACACCCCTTAGATTAAATTAAATTATTAAAAATTCGTCTTCCTTTAATGCCGTAAACAGAAATCACATTGGCATAAAAAAATCTAAACAATTATTCACTTTGAGTTTTTGCGTCGCTATAACAGCAGTATTGAACAATTTTCGAGCTATTTTTTCTGCGGTTTTGATTCTTAGAGCCGAAGGAAAGATATTATACCCGATTTCATCACAATTCGTTGATCGAAAGTCGTGTGATCGGCCAAATTATATTGTGACTCTGCCAATGAGATGATTATCGGTACAATAGCCCTATTAACGAGTACCTTTTGTTGATGGTAATAAACATTGATTAAATAATGACTCATTTTACTCGTACTGTAAAACACATTTTGAAAGGAAATTAATGCCTGTATGAGCGATGGTGCAGTAAATATTCGATCGCTGCACATTTTATTATGGTCGATCGCGCTAATATTTATTTTTCCCAGTAAAACTGATTACAATCAATTAGTTTATCGAAAAAATTACAGCGCATTCTGCTTGAATCAAGTGGGGTGGGGATGATGGGCGGCACTAGACCAAAGCAAATCTTCAATTACAACTGCCTTTTCGTTATCCTCAAGATCGCGTTCGCTTCCTATAAAGGACGGATGACGGAAAGACTACCGCAGGCTGCATGTGGCAGGGCTTCTGTTTAATAAATTCAATTTAATTAACAACATTTCAGAACTTTTCTACCATCAATGGTAAGCCGGTACACCGATGGAGTGCACAAAGAGCTTCCTTCGTTCGTGGACAGAAGGAAGACGTTTCAGTTAGGCGAGCTGAAAGAGTAGCAAAGAAGAAATAAGTAATAATGGTGCATTGAGAAATGATAAAAATAAAGCAGAGAGAGGAAAAAAAGTTGCTGCTTACAAGCAGTAGCATTTGTCATTGACTTCCTCGATTGATATCAGAGTATGAATCGGTATCGTCAAGTGCGGCAAGGGCGCCACCTATCAAACGGGTTTGCGGCAAGCTTCAGGAGACAAGTGTAACTAGAAACTGTAATAGAATTATATGAATAATTTTTTTCTTTTCATCATCATTTATCAGATACGGCAAAGTAGTGAACGTTTCAACTGAAAGCATATTTTCCTTGGTTTGAAATAATGGTGATTCTTTGCAGTATGGTATCATTTTTGGTAGAATTGATATCTAACATTTACCAAGCTTCACGAAAATTGTAGAATAAATTGTAGTATTGAGATGGTTTTGTCGTTTCAAATTTATAAATTACTTCATGAAATACCGACATTTTAAATCTCAACTTAATTGTAATTGTTTTCAGTGATCAGCAGGCCATAAAAAACTGCAGAATCCCATTTGTTATCTGCCTGTCTGTTATCTGTTCTTGCACCGCCAGGAACCAATGTGCCACTAGTTCGAACAATGTGCCAACATTCCATCGCGAATGATATGGATCATTAAGTTTCTTATAACTTTTCCAGCCCAACATACTCCGCCGTATGTTGCCATGCACCAGCGATCTTTATGTTGCTTCGTGGTACAAAATTCTACAGCATATATACGGTTGGTCGCCTTCGCCGGGGAAAAACCGGATAGCGACTGTCGTGAAAATTTGCAACACTGAGCTGCAAAGTAAACCTATCAACAGTTGTGATCATCCGAGCATGGCGGATAACAAACCGTTGAAAGCAAAAGACCTGAACAGCAGAATAACAAGAAAAGACATCCAAGAACTGCACAATCGAAAGCAGATAAATGTCTATGAATAAACATTAATTGTTTCAATAAAACAATTTAAATTTTTCAGTCCTACCTTCGGGTTGTCTCTTTTTTTCCTTCATTTGCCTTATTCGAGAACGCTTCATCAAGTTAAAACAGCTAGAGATAGTCGATTCGTTTCCTTTATCTGCAGGAGCATGTTTATGAGCAAACTCATGCTCGCTCGCACAGAGCTCTGGTGACTGCATTTTAGGTTCGCTCAGTGTCGATAGCATCCAGTGCAATTCCGAGGAAATTCATTTGCAAATATTAAACATACATCATTCGGTGCCATCCGCTTTGGCGTAGTCTTCGTCGTTGTCGTAATTCTCGATGTTTCTTGGATGCACCGACATTCCGAGTTCTACCCGCACTGATCCGATCCGTAACGAGAGATGATAAAGAAACAGCCTCGGCCGAACTGAGACGCTGTGTTGTGACGCTGAATTCTGTTAACATCGAATGTATTACATCTTTTTATCTGCGCCTAGAATCATCGATCGTCGCCGGACGAGATTCGTGCAAGTGCCCATGGGTTGTGCGACACTGTTTCCAGAGCTGTGCAACCGATCGCGGGACAATCGTCATCTCGGTATGTTCCATTCTACACTGTTGGTTCGTAAATGTCTGCGAAAGATCAATATCAAGCTGTTGGAGATTTTTGCGTGCTCTATACATATCGCCTGAATTAAATAAGATTTCAATAATTAACGAAATGGTTCTGCTTCTTTTAACCGCTTACATGCTTAATAAAAATTGCCTTCCATTTCACTGTTGTGTTTGGTTATATAAAATATTTTTTCGTCTTTATAATAAAAACCACATATTTTTTGTTAAGGTAATTCCAATAAAATAAAATTAAGCATTAAAACATATATTTTAATTTAAAATCTATTATTTAAGTAGTTTAAGTATCGTGGTTCAGCGGTGGCAATAAGGAACATGCGGAACTTCTACTGATTGAGGTGAATAAATATCTCGACTCTGATAATAGAGAGAATCAAACAGTCATATGAAAACTTGTTGCAGTTACTTAGACCCACATGGACACAGAGAATAGACATCCAAGTAGTGATTTCAATGTTAGTAAGAATGTTTGAATGTCGATTGTTTGGCGTTAACGATTGTTTGGCGAAGTAATCACCAAGTAACAATTCGGCTTCAGAGGCGAGACATTTGATTTGAATTACGGCACATTTCATCATTGCTGATCTTCTGTGTGTTAAATTGGCAATTTTACGGAATAAGTGATCATGGATATTTCCTTCTTATCCTTTATCCTTCCCTGTGAATGATGGAGAGGGGGGCGGCCGGCAATGCTGGCTATCATGCTGTTGAGATGTTCATTTTATGTTAGAATGACATCAATTCCTAATACTATTTCCTAAACAACTCTTATTTGTAAATCAGCAGGAAACATGATGATATCAGTGTGTAATCCACTAAGACCATCGTCATAACGCAACGCAACGACTCCTTATTTCATCTCATTTGTAAGAACTTTACCTCAAAAGCCCGATTAAGCCACTTAAATCACTATAACCATTTCATATTTCTGCTTCATTCGCCTTGCTTCACATTGAGAATGGATTCACATTGCTTGAAAATTAAACTAATATTCAAAAATCAACTGAAAACACTAATGATGTATTCACTACTCTGCTCATAATTTCATCTTAATGGATCTTAGTACATCCTATCGTTAGTTCTATTTTCGTCCTATTAATTAGCAATGGCGATAGAAATCAAAATAAAATATTGCATTATTACACTCTCAGGTTCAAAATGTCTTTATTCTTTTTGACAGGGCCTTATGCCAACTGTGAGAAAACACACTATATTTTTAAAACCAGTTTGGAATCCGTTAGACTTTTTTTGGGTCGTTTCCTTTTGTTTGACGTTTGAAATTTTACTGTAGGGTTAATCTGAAAAGGCGCTTTTAAAAATATGAAAAAATCAGATAGATAGCCGATACACACACACACTTTGTTGACATATATCGGAATGAGACCAGTGCTACTAGATTTGACACAATGGTATTAAGATGAGTATTTATAGACTGTCCCAGAAAGTATGGTCACACTTTGATTTCGCTGTAAATAATTCACAAGTGTTAGATATTCAAATTTTATTCGATATACTGATAATATTAGACTACAACAACAGAATATTATTCTCAACATTTGCTACTTAGCCATTGTAGACTAGCTGGCGCACCTTCTTGCGAACGTTCCTCATTAAATTCCGTACAGACTTCTTGGCGACAAGTTTTGACACTTTTTCCAATCTTTTTCGAACTGTTGAATGGTTTCGGCCGCCGAGATATGTTTCCTATGATGTGCCTTCGTCAATGTCCAAAATTCCTCAATTGGTCGAAGTCTTGGGCAATTTGGTGGATTCATGTCTTTTGGGACGAAAGTGACATTTTTGGAAGTATACCATTCTACCATTGATATCGAGTAGTGGCAAGAAGCAAGATCTGGCCAGAAGACAACAGGATCCTTGTGGCTACTAATCATGGGTAGAAGTCGTTTTTGTAAACATTCCATGATGTATATTTCGCTGTTCATAGAAGCAGTGGTGATGAGGGGTTTCGAAATCTTACCGCAGCTACAAATTGCTTGCCAGACCTTAGCTTTCTTACCAAATTCAATCGATGTCTCGGACTGGTTTAACACTTGCCCTTCTCGCACCGTATAATATTGTGGTCCCGGCAAGGATTTGTAATCGAGTCCATGATTATGCAGCTCAAATTTCTAACAAGAATCGTATTGTACAGCTTTCGAACCCTCGGCCTGATCAATGCTTCTTGTTTCGGACTACGTTTTGATTGTTTTTGCTTCTTATAGGTTCGAAGATTCAAACGTTCTTTAGCACGAAGAACATTTTACTTCGAAGTGCGTACTTTTTTGGCCACATCCCGAACTGAAACCTCCTTCTTTTTCTCGAACGCTTTCAGTATACGTTTATCCAACTGAGGGTTGGCAGGACCTTTTTTTCGGCCCGTTTTCGGTTTATCCTCAAAGGTGTTATCCTCACCGAACTTCCTGATTGCATTTCGCACGGCTTTTTCACTTCCTGCTTCCATTATTGTTATCTTTCTCAGTGACAGTCCGCGTTCTGTGCACCATTTGTATACAATTTTCCGACGTTGTTCTGCTGAACGTCCACGCATTTCGAAACAAACTAATGAAAACGAATAAACAACTGCACAAGTGGATAGAGAAGAGTGTAAACAACAGGACGTAGCCATAAAAATTGACAGATTTTGAACCATTGCGAAATGGCAGCGGTTTTTGGTTGCGTCCATACTTTTTGGGACAGTCTTTAACACGCTCTTTCTGGTAATATTCGAAACCGAAACAGTTTAATTGATATAAATTGATATAAATATCAATCATATAATTAACCAATGTCACGGATACCAAAAAAAATGTTGATGACAATCTAAAGAAGAAAAAACTTCTGTGTTTCCTAAATTCCTAATTTCCTAAATTCCTAATTTCCTAAATTGAAAAGTGAGTTTATTTTAAATGGCAAAAACGATCCCGGAAATTGCCAACCGAAACGGTTGACATTTAAAAACATTTTTTCAATGGGAAAGTGTGTTAATAGCTTAAATAAATCTTTTAAAATATTTCACAGTTTAGTTCAGGTACGTTGAAAGATATGATTCATGTTTAAAGTTATTAGATGAAGGGATGAGATGGAAATATGAGCTCAGATGAAATAGGGAGCCGTTACCCTATCACAAAAGTTTTAGCAATTTCAACGTATTTAAAAAACAAAAGAAAATAACTATTCTTGAATAATCGGTGTGATGATCAATTAAATGGTGCATTCCAGGGCCGCTTTTATATAGGGACAGAGGGGGCAAGTGCCCCGGGCCCAAAAGCAAAACCTTGGCATTACATTCATTTTGTGGAATTTGGCCTTTCTGTTTCAACAGACTTCGCAGCCGATTCATAGCGTACAGGATCATTGCATGGCTGGTACTACGATCCTACTGACACTAATAATCCTTCTAGGTAGTGGCTCGAACATACGACAATAAAATATTGGTTGATTTTATAGAGCAATTTATAAGCGGCATGTCGTTCACGAAATCCATAGAAAGATTGAGCTATCTAATTAAGATGAACAAGGTACAAGATGTAGCACAAAAAAGCTTTTTTCATTACACTTAGGGTAAGTCGATACCTTTCACGCTGCCCACCTGAGTTCGATTCCCAACCCCGCACATAGGGTTAGAAAACTTTCCTGGCCCGAAGAGGTGAATAACAACAATGATAAAACCTCTATAATAGAAAAAATTGACGATGCAAAACTGGTACGCGACGGTACGTGCGGCTTTCCTCCATTCACAGCGTACTTTCAATTTCGTATAGCGTGCAGGGTTACCACATAAAATTTATATTTTTCAGGTGTAAAATATGTATATTTCTAATTCTTTTATTCAATTTGTACCTACTTGTTAGTGTTATTACAAGCTCATGATAAAGATGCTTTTCAATGAAAGTGCACTTATTGCCTTTCTCATGAAGAAAGTTTATACAATCACTTGAAAAATTGACGAGTGGAAATTAACTCGAAGGGCCAAGTGTTCTATATAATTCGACACAGTTCATCGAGCTGAGCAATAAATGAGAATGTGTGGGTATGTGTCTAATAATGTCACTCATTAAAAAAAACTCGTAGTCCTGTAGGTTGCTATTGAATTTCACACCGTCATTTAAAGCGACGAAGGGTAAAATTCTTCTAGATTTGGCTTAAAACTGATTCAATTTGTAGGCTATATTAGTTACTTACTAAACGAACCGACTTTTGTTATACAAGTTCCAAGTTCCTGGTTCCAGAAGTACCAGAAGTAGTAGTCAAAAAGTTAAAACGAGACCTACTCAATTTTCACAGAGATGATTTAATCGATTTCCACAAACAGGCTCAAATAAAAGTTTCTACTGTCTTATAGGTTGCTGTTTAATTTCATTCGGGTCCGATTTTTGGTTCCAGAACTATAGGGTAAAGTGTGTTTAATCATTTAGTGCGACGATGCAAAATAAAGAAAAAATCTTATCAACTTGACATAACTGTTTACAATTTAAAAAGGTAATGTTAGTTTATACCCAAAGAAAGTTTCTTATTTTATTCAAGATTAAAAAAAAATTCGCAAAATCTTCTGGTGATATTTCTGAAAATATAAGTAATATGAGAAACGCATCATTACACCACTAGGTGGATTAAAACAGCTTTTTCACAAGCGATTGCGATACGAGGTGCACATTTCTATGAAATTTACTAGAAAATTCATCTAGTTGTCAGATCTTGTTAGTTGGAGATTTATACATCAATCTACTTTGGAATTACTAGTGTCCGGATTCCGCTTCCGACCGCAACGGTAATAGTGAAGAAAAACTCCAAACACGGAACTCACTTCGATTTCTGATTCAAATCAAAGCTCTCAGTGTCTTTAAAAACACTGTGCAATTTCATATAGATCCGACTTCCGATTTCGAAATTGTAGGCAATGAGTATCAAAACTTTCAAACTGTCATACAAAATTATGCAAAATCGGTGGGCATCGGTTCGTGCTGGTACGGAAAAAGAAGAAAACGCACCCGCCTAGCACAGTGTGCTTTGTTCAATTTTGTATAGCGTGCAGGGTAACCACATTTAAATCTATATTAACTTGACATAACTGTTTACAAATTGAAAGGTGATGGTAGTTAACACTAAAGAAATTTTTCGATTTTATTCAAGTTTGAAAAAGAAAATCTTGACAGAATCTTCTAGTGATAAAAAACATAAGTAATACGAGAAAGGCATCATTACACCACTAGGTGGATTAAAAAAAAGGATTCTCTTCAATATTAGAAAGCTATAATTTTGAGTTATTTGTGGTTATTTCATACTTCTGAAAATGTTATCATAAATTGCTGATCATATTTTCGATAGCATTTTGAAAAGGCGTCCCATAGTAAAGTAAGTCGCATTCATGACAAACAAAATTGTTGATTTGAATGATATCGTTGTTATCGTTCGAAAATGGGCCACGCGATTAAAGCCATCGCAAGAGCAAAATCTAATTTCAGAAAGTTATGAATTTGTAAATTTATTAAGTAAATTACGAATAACTAATTATAAGATGTAACATTTGTGTGAATTCATACCATTTTATATAGTTAATTGTCGAGTTTTAATTTTGAAATGATTACTCAAAATTGGAAAGGGCAAAAAAGTTGCAATGATCGATAAAATGGTGTATACCAAACTGAGTGAAGGTGCTCACTCTAAATGTCAATTAGACAACATGTTCGATTAGTTACAATAATGTGTTTGACCAACGATGAGAAGGCTCATTCGAATTTTGTACATCAAATTATTTACGCGTTTTCTAAGTGATTCGAAAATCTTGTCATATTAAAATAATTGGATATTTGACTGTCGGTAGATTTTCCAGACTTGTTTTCTAAAGAATATGTTTTGGACTTTATGAAATGTGGAGTTTCTAAGCTTACTCTTACAACCCAGCCAGGCCCGTACCCAGGATTTCATTTCGGGAGGGACAAAAGATTAAAAAATAATGTTACTGAAGATTGCTTATGTTCCTAATTCTCGGTGTGCCTTTTATGGCTGTTTTTAACATACACTTTAAAGTTTTCCACTGGAACTGATATTGTATTACATTTCATTACGTTTACTGTCTTGTTATTTCTGTAACACATGTCTGAGACATTCTAAATAATTATTTGTTTTTGATTTCCGGAGCCCCCTCGAACCATCCACCTTCGATTAATCGATTTTTATAGACTTAGAATCGTTTGAAAGCTACTTTTAGGCAATTCAATGCGCTGTTAATATTAATGGCCGATGAATCTTATAAATGGTTTAAGGAGACTGTTTAAATGACAAGGGAAACATATTATAACCCCACTAGGTAGATTAGAAATGCATTGTGCTAATTAAAATACTTTTGTGGAATATTCAAAATTATAAAAAAGCATCGAAAAACCTGTTTTAATCCACTTAGTGGTGTAATGATGCCTTTCTCATATCAATCATACTATCATATATAATACTGTGGTATTCTTCAAAATTTTCTTTAATTTTCTTCGATTCTTAAAAGAATAACCGAAATTGGTTTGTTTGACCGTCTACTGATAAAACTATCAATTGGGAAACATTTGGGGTTGGTTTAGAAAAATGTTTAAGGTTTTTCCCCATTTTCAGTGATGGTATACAATTTTTAACCCACTTTACACTATATTTCCGGATCCGGAAGTCGGATCCGCATGAAATTCAGGAATTACGTATGGGATTACAGGACCTTTCATTTGAACCTAAGTTTGTGAAAATCGGTCGCGCCATCTATGAGAAAAGTTGGAACATATATTTTCTTTTTTTTTTGCACATTTTACCCCATAACCCATTAACCCAAATACTATTTAGGAATTTTGTATGGGACCTCAAGACCTTTGACTTGAATCTAAGTTTGTGAAAGTGCAAAAAAACGTTACTATACACATCCGCACATACACACACATACACACACAGACATTTTGCGTACTCGACGAACTGAGTCGAATGGTATATGACACTCGGCCCTCCGGGCCTCGGTTCAAAAGTCAGTTTTCACAGTGATTGCATAACCTTTCTATATGAGAAAGGCAAAAAGTTAGGATGGAAAAACTTGATTTTGAGGGTCTACCAATAAACAATGCTCCATATCTCGACATCAATTCATTTTGAAACACGTTCTGAATGATTTCTATCGAATCTCGGGGTTCCGTTCAATAATCTTATTAAGGTGAAGTGGCTCTAAGTAGTTTCCATACAGCACATGCTAAAATATACGGAAAAGTGAGTTATATCGATCCAATAGTAAATTATATTTGCACCACTGCAGCAGTGCACTGTTGAGTTTTTTTTTTTTTTTACATAATTACATACACAAGACAAATGACAAGGCCAAAATCGGTACGAACCATTGCGAGGCCGTGGGACAGTTGGACACTAGACAAATATATATATTTAAGCTAAAGAGTTAATTAAATCAATTCATTATTTTTTGTAAAGATTATAACTTGATCTTCGCTTTAGTCAGAAATTCATTGATTCTACTCATGTAGAAAACATCATTGTTGGAAACGACGTCTCTCACAGGAATTCCAGGTTTCCTACCGTTTCGTAAAATAGCTTCTGTTAGGATTTTGCGCTCGTTTGTGTAATGGCTGCAATACCACAGTACGTGATCAACATCTTGATAGTTTTCGCTGCAAGTACACATATTTGACTCGACTACGTTGATTCTGTAAAGATGATAGTTTAGAGTATAATGATTGGACATGATTCTGCTCATGTTTCGAATAAATTGTCTGGTACATTCGATACCGTAAAACCAAGGGTTAATTTTCACTTTAGGTAATATAGAGTAGCACAGCCTTCCTAAATCGCTTGTGTCCCATGATAACTGCCAAGTTTCCATGGCCTGTCTTCGGATTATCGTTCTGTACTCGTCACCGTGGATACCTCTTAATAACACGTTTCTTGTACTAGTCCCACTTTTTGCAAGGGAATCCGCTATCTCATTACCTGTTACTCTGCAATGAGCCGGAACCCATAAAAAAGTCAAATGAATATCTGAACTATCAAGCATTCGGATGGCTTCTTTGATTTCGTAAAGTGCAATTGGGTTATGATATTCGAGACTGATAGCTCTGAGTGCTTCCAGCGCACTCAGGCTATCTGCACATATAACATACCTTCCAGAAGGGTAGTCTTGTAATAAGCGACAAGTATTTAAGATAGCAATGGTTTCAGCGATGAAAATCGAGCAAGTTCATCCAATGAGGTAACAACGGGGTGACGACTTAGAAAGCAACCAATCAAAAATCTGCATTCTAGTTCTTGAAATCGGATACTGAGAGGGGGTATACCGCACATAACCTCTAGTGATTTTATGTGCGTTGAGTTCATACTTCCCAGACTGAGTCTCAAGCAGCGGTTTTGAATGCGATGAAGTTTATCCATATGTGTTTTTGCTGCAGAACTAAACACGTGGCAACTGTATTCTATAACAGATCGAATGATTGTCTTATAGAGTGTCAAAAGTGTTGTTGGATGCGCACCCCACCATGTTCCTGTAATCATTTTCATGAAGTTTAACCGTTTCTGACACTTTCGGACCACGTATTCAATATGTGTTCTCCATCTACATTTTTGATCAAACCACAAACCCAAATATTTTACAGTCGTGACTTGGGGAAGTGTTTGGTAGTTTAATGTTAATTTCATTTCGGTAGGATTATGCTTGTTCGAAAACACCATTACTTCCGTTTTGGTAGCTGAAAAAGTTAAACCAGATGAGCCGGCCCAAGAAGATAAAGAATTCAGTGAAGTTTGGAGAAGCATCCGGGAATGGTTTGAGTCTTTTCCTCTGCTCCAAATAACTGCGTCGTCCGCCAACTGTACGAGTACACAATCCTTATGTACAAAATTGTCGATATCGTTCACGTATATGTTATATAAAATAGGACTAAGACAAGATCCTTGAGGTAACCCAAAAAAGCTTTTTTTAGTTAGTCGTAGTGAATTGTTTAAATAAAAATTCATTTCTTTTGTTTCGTTCAGGTTGAATAGGAAATTAGAAAGTGTTACCGGAACATGAAGACTGAGTAGTTTTTTATACAAAATGTCTATGAGTACAGAATCGTATGCACCTTGAATATCTAAAAACACAGCATATAGTTCTTCGTGACGCTTGAAAGCTAGCTGTATGTCTGTCGCTAGATGAGATAAGCAGTGCTGTGTACCTCTCCCGCGCCTAAATCCGTACTGAGTGTTAGACAAAACTTTATTCTTTTCTACCCATAGGTCCATACGGTTCAGTATCATTCTTTCTATTGTTTTTCTTGGACACGATAGTAAGCATATCGGACGGTACGAATCGGGTGATGACGGGTCTTTATGTGGTTTAGGAATCGCCACAGTTTTTACCCTTTTCCACTCTTCAGGCACTTTATTCATTTTAACGAACTCGTTAAACAGCTCCACTAGTAACATTTTTGTAGATTCTGGGAGATTTTTTAATACCAGAAATTTTATTCCATCTATCCCGGGAGTGGTGTTGTCGCACTGCGACAACGCGAGATTGAACTCATTTAAAGTAAACGGTCTCGCAAGCTCTTTGTCTGTCTGAGGATCATCTGTTGATTTCAACTTAACCAAGTTAGGAGCGAAAGGTGGGCAAATTTTATCCGCGAATGAGTCTATCCAGTTTTCTGTATACACGTTTATTGATTGCGATTGCATTTCACAATTACGTAGCCTTTTAGCAACGGTCCACAAAGCGGATACAGAAGTATCTCTGCTCAGGCCCTGAACGAAATTTATCCAAAATTCACGTTTTTTTCTCTTAGTAATTCTGGAGAATAATGCTTCTTGTCGTCTATATTCAAGAAAATCACTAATTAGTCCAGTTGAACGAAATACTTTAAATGCATTACACTTATTAGATTTAGCTTGCGAGCAATCGTTATCCCACCAATTATTCGGGGGATATTTGCTTCTCACATATTGAGCGATTGGTTTAGTTTGACAAAGCTTTAACGAGTTGTGAATGGAGGTAATCAGATCGGTATACTTCCGAACAGGATCCAAATAACTATTTGATTGATGTGTGAATACAGAAAGCTGTTCAGAAAATTTTTGCCAATCAACGTTTTTGGTTAAGTCAAATGGGATTTCATACTGTGAACGAGGTGTTCCGAATGGAAAACATTGTAGGATAATGGGTAAGTGATCACTTCCCATAGGATCATTCAGTGTTTCCCATCGACAACAGAGAGCGATAGAAGATGAGGCAAGCGATACATCGATGCTTGAATTACTATTTGGAGGACATGCGATTCTTGTCATCTCCCCCGTGTTCAAAATACTCAATCGGAAATTATCTACTATATCGTAAATTACTTTTGAGCGATTATCGTCGATCATGTTTCCCCATGCGGTTCCTTTTGAATTTAAGTCTCCTAAAATGAAATATGGCTCGGGCAGATGCATTACCAACTTCTGCAACTGTTGATATGTGATAGTACAATTATTCGGTAAGTATACTGACATAATAGCAAACTTAAATCCTCTGTAACTGATCGCACATGCAACGCATTCGATGGGATTAATTTCTGGAAGATCGATTCTATGATATTCTATTCTCTTGCGAACACCTATCATAACACCTCCATATGGTTCTTTGCGTTCTTTGCGAATGAGGTTATAATTTGGAATACTGAATTCACTACCCTCAGATAGCCACGTTTCTGATAGAGTGAACACTAATACATCTATCTCTCTGAGAGTGGATTGAAAGATATCTTTTTTAGGTTTTAGGCTTCTACAATTCCATTGTAGCAAAGAGAGTGTCATTTTTTCTCGCTTTTCAGACATTGATCTGAAAGAATAAATTAAGGAGCGGCCATTTTACACAAAGTGATTTCACTAGGGGGGTCAACGTTGGAATGAGTGCTTCTATTAAAGTAACCCACTGAGTGTCTAGACTAAGAAATTGACTTATAAGCCTTGTCACTTTCACTAGCGCATTATGAATGTGGTTATCAGTGGAACTCGCATCAGGTTGTTTCCTAAATCCAGGCACGTCAGGTGTTGGAGGAAGCCCCGGCCACTTGCTGGAAGATGATTTGGGAAGGGTTGGAGATGGTTGTTTGTGCTTGCTGGGAATTGTCTCACCTCGCTTACGAGGAAGTGTCAGAGTTGCTGAGAGTTGTTTTTTACGTTTTGGAGGGATAGCGCAGCTACAACTAGTCCCTATTCCCGACTGTGGACCATTATCGTCAATGCCCGCGAGGGCACTGGAGGAGTTGGAGGTTGAGGTCACATCCTCATTTGAGCGGACCAAATCTGCATAACTAAACTTGCTACGCGCTATTATTTTTTGACGTGCCCTTTGCTTACGCTCAATGTAAATCGGGCACAAATTGATCGATTCGTGTTGTCTCTCACAGTGAATACAGGCTTGCATTATAGACTTGCATGTGTCAGTATTATGATCTTCTTGGCATTTACCGCACTTTTCCTGTTTAGCACAATACTTAGAAGTGTGCCCAAAAGACTGGCAACGACTGCATTGCATGACCTTTGGTGTATATAAACGAACGGGAATCAGAACATTATCCACGTTAAGAAAGTCTGGTAACGCTGTACCAGAGAATGTAACACGTACTGCTCTACCTGGCACGAATTCAATGGATTGCTCACTATAAGATTTGACCTTGAGACATTCGCAATCAAGAATCTCAACTTTCGGAAGGATGCTTTTTTTGAACTGCCCCGCGCCTCGGCTTAGCACACTTTTTACATCAAGAACCTCGTCATAAACAACTCCAGAGATTTCTACAAGCTCGCATGGAATATATACACGATAAGAAACTGTAAGTGATGCATTTGATACAACATCGTTGGCGTCACTCCGTTCCCCAAATACAGTTTTCAGTTTGGACAGGCTAACCTTCTTAACCTCTTTAATAGAGTTGTATGTTCGATGAAGAATGTCGGAGATGTTTAGCACGTTTAGAGGGATATCGCGTTTACGGAGATAAACTATATATGGACCTTTGGCCGATGGGGGATAAAGCTTTGTTCTAATTGCGCACGGAGCTTTATCACTTTCTTCCATACTCTCAGAATCACTTGAAGAATCCATTGGGTTTTCGGTATCGTTTTGCCCCCCTTCGGCCATTTTGAAAATGGCGAAGAAGAGCACGTGTAAATGTTCGAACGAGATTCACAAATATGACCGTCAGAACTGAATCTAATTAATTTGAACCAAGATACTTAGCTGTTAATAATACACGCCTGCCAGTAAGAAATTGTGTTCGAAACAAAGACTTCAATATCACTCCTCTGACTACAACTACGATCAGTGTTTCTTAATAGCAAGCCAAGCTCACGTCTGCTTCTTACGAAGGATGAAGAGAAACTGCACTGTTGAGTTGTATTTTCTCAATTTCCGGTTGAAATCGGGTTTCCAGGTTTTTCCAGATAGAACGAAACGCTCGCTGTTAGATGGTTTGGTTCGTTGTGTTTCGACAAGATTTTGTTTAAGATAATGTAATTCAGAAAAAATAGTCATATTATTTTCGCAGACTAGTTCAAAAGTATGTCTCTGTTTAAAACATAACTTAAATGATGTAATGTTTTGCCAAGTCCCCCCACATCCTGCCCACCATTTCTACAATAGACTGAACTCCCTCTCCCCTTAAAGCGTGACATAATTTGTACATGTCGTCTATAAGGGATTTCACACGTGTTTCGATTTAATGGTGTGTGGGTGAACTGTTCTTATTATTTGATAAAGCAATGTCAAAAGTAGCTCTATTTTTATTATCTTTAACGGTAGAAGAAATTGAAAGAAAAGTTTTGTAAACTGTCGCTACGCATAAAAACAACGGCCAACGTCCAGCCCAGATGTAGAGATAGCCATTCTAGCAGAACAAGACAAGAAACACGTCGCAACTATTAGACAAGACAGGAAAACCAGATAAAGCTACAATGTTGTCACAACAAACCCACTTCGAGTTCGATTGAGCTTTGATACCCAGTTCCGTCAACAGATAGTATCTTCCCACCAAACTTCCCGCTTTGCCCTGCCAGACCAAAGATATTGACTCAGCACACCAAGAACACCCACTACCACTTCCTTGCTTGGTCAACACATAATCTTACGGTTGGTTAACATTTACTTACAGATGGTTTCATTTTATTTGCTTTTTGCCCCTTCTCTAGTGTTTCCTTCAAACCATTCCTGCTTTCCGGTATCAGCACAGGCTGTGGTGACATCTTTGATTCTTGTCCTCTCTTTCAAACGGAACCAAGTATTTCGTGTTTTTAGATTCTATCAATTTTATGCTTCGTTGTCGATTGTATAAGACCACAGTACAAGTCCTGACGTCCTTTCCTTCCTTACTTTGGTGTCACTTGTTCGATATCCAACAGCAAATCCACTCTGGCACAGTATTGTGGTACCGCTTTGCTTTTTTTCAGCATTATTAGTGGTACGCTAAGCAAACATGGAACCGAAAACATTCGCCCGACGAGGTATAAAATATTCATTTAATTGATAATGAAGGAGACAGTAGTATTAATTTTTTGAACACCTTCGGTTTGCCATGAACAAATCCTACAAAGCCCTAGTTGAGGGCCAGAAGGTCACGCAGAGTATTCGGGAGGGCAGTTGCGAGTGGTAATTAAACAGATCCTCTCACAGTAACGTTCAGCTTCCGAGTCGGCTCCGGGAGGCTGTACGATGGCTCAATTGTTTCGCTTTTTATGGTGGGTTGAAGTTTTTAAGACATGGAACACAACTCTGCGATCTGCACGTTGAATTCGCTTTTGCCATCGTGTCAAGTGGTCCGATGTGCATTTATTCAACAGCTACGGTATCCTCTTTGGGATTTTGCATGTTCCATTCTGTGTCTGCTGAGCTGATGACATCTAGTAATCGGTGCCTTCAATCTTCGTGGAACCAGATTGTTTCTTACGACCTTGCACAGAACTGCGACATCGACCTGGCGAACTCGTCGGTCTTTTTTCGTGAGAGATCATCTACTTAATTATAAGTTTATAAATTGAGATCGATTTTTATTCGCATCACATTTACGGTGTTTGGTCACACTAATTAGCGTTGAAACGGAATTCTGAATTTGGAATATATACATTTTTTGTTGGAAGGTGTTTATTTTGAGTTGAGTGCTGATGCACCTGAGCTATTGTATGAAATATTCCAATGCACTTGGGATTGGATTGGTTTTACAGTTACTAGTCTCATAGTTGTCTCATGTTATATGGGATATCTTAATAATTTGGGCCTGATGTGATAATGGTCTATTGAGAAACGAGATGTTTTTTTAATTAGGGGCTGGGGTCCACTAGGAGATTGATAGTACCTATTAGTTACCTCCGGACAGTACCAGCCTAGATGCCGTGTCAAATCCGGCGGAAAAAAATGAATCAAGAATGTATCCACTGGGTTCCTGCTTCCATGTCGTAAAGGCCACAATTGCAGGAGTTTTTTTTTCCTTTCAGTTATCAGATATTTTCAATGTTTCACTTCTGATTACTCTATTTTACTAAATTATCTCTTCATTCAACCTATCAGTTTCCGTCCAGCTTCGGAGAAAACTATGGCGCAAATCCGTTGATATTACAAAGTTAATAAAAGAGATAACATATATCGGTATATTTAATACATAGTAAAAAAATACTGGATATTAATATTTCAAACAATAAAATAATATTTTTCTCGGTAGCGGGTTGCCCAGATCAACCAATTATATAACCAATTAATAATTTTGTTAATTACAATAATAAAGCGGAAATAATACAGAATCAAGACGCGCGTTCTGTTGACCTTTATTTGGTGATGTAAAATGATTTTATAACAACTGTTTAGAATATATCAATGCAATGAATCAACTATTTTGTCTAAATCCTATTCCCTCGTTTATTTTGTATCACGTAATTTCATTTATATAAATAAGAAGTTTTTATTCTTTACGCGATAGTATTGCAAATTTTTCTTCAGTTTCCTCGAATAAAAGTTGCGAATCAAGACTTCCTGGGACTTCAATATGGGATATTGTTTTTTTTTATTTAATAGTAACATATTTGAAGGCACACTGCTTAAGCTCTTAGATGCCAAGGGCATTTTCTTATTTTAAATTAAAACTAACTTAAAACTAGGGTATTATCATTAGGGTAGTGGAGAATTCCGGTCGCAATGGTCGATTCTGCAGATTCAGTCTGCAGCTGGCGATCGGCAATGGTCGGTGGATTAAATATGGCATTAGTTTCTTCCAGATGACGATTATACGTTTCAATGGGTCCGCGGTATAGGATATTGTTGAAACGTTCACTCGGGAAGTCATTGAGTTTAGTGGTGCATCCAAGTATCTTAAAACCGGAACATACTGAGTCGCGCGCTAATAATACTAATACTGAAATTTTTACTAACAAATATCCTTCTCCCGTGACACTTGTAGAGTGTGCAGTAGTATATACGGCCTCTAGTAACAACAAATGTTGGACTAACATCCCTTCCCATTCCATAGACGATCTACGTTCGGGCCTGGCCGGCACCGGTACTGATCATTGAATTAGTTTCATCCTGGTCCGACTTCCGGTGGCAACATTAAGAGAAATACTTAATAACTTGACATAAATGTTTACAAATTGAAAAGGTTATGTTCGTTCATACACAAAGAAAGTTTCTTATTATATTCAAGTTTTAAAAAAAATTCTTCGCAGAATCTTCTAGGTATATTTTTGGAAATATGAGTAATATGAGAAATGCATCATTACACCACTAGGTGGATTAAAAAAGTTATTTTTGATGGTTGTTTAAAATCAAAAATCCGAATCCGATAAAAAAAAACGAAATGGAATACTTTGGGTCTGCGTTTTACATGTAGAAAGTGTGTGCAACATTTGAAAAAATGAAGTAGTTTTCAAATTTCGAATAACAATTGACACGATCTTTCAAAATCTGCTTTCGAGAAAAACGCGCTTGAAGTTCATATATATATATATATATATATATATATATATATATATATATATATATATATATATATATATATATATATATATATATATATATATATATATATATATATATATATATATATATATATATATATATATATATATGTATATATATATATATATATATATATATATATATATATATATATATATATATATATATATATATATATATATATATTTATATATATATATATATATATATATATATATATATATATATATATATATATATATATAAATGCAGAGATCATTCTTGGTAATCGCATCACGTAAAAACGGATGGGCGGATTTATATGATTCTTTTTGCCTTTCTCATATAGAAAGGTTATACAATCACTTGAAAAACCGACCAGTGAAAATTGGCCCGGAGGGCCAAGTGTCATATACCATTCCCCTATATTTCCGGATCCGGGAGTCGGATCCGCATGAAGTTCAGGAATAACGCATGGGACTACAGGACCTTTCATTTGAACCTAAGTTTGTGAAAATCGATCGCGACATCTATGAGAGAAGTTAGAACACATATTTTCATTTTTTTACACATTTTACCCCATAATTTCCGAACCGGAAGCCGGATCCAAATAATTTTCAGGAATTTTTCTTGGGACCTCAAGACCTTTCATTTGAATCTAAGTTTGTGAAAATCGATTCAGCCATCTCTGAGAAAAGTTAGTGCACTTATTTTCACAATATTTTGCACATTTTACCCCATAATTTCGGAACCGGAAGTCGGATCCACAAATATTCGGGAATTTTGTATGGGACCACAAGACCTTTCATTTGAATTTAAGTTTGTGAAAATCGGTTCAGCCATCTCCGAGAAAAGTTAGTGCAAAAAACGTTACATACACACATACGCACACAGACATTTTGCGTACTCGACGAACTGAGTCGAATGGTATATGACACTCGGCCCTCCGGGCCTCGGTTCAAAAGTTTACACAGTGATTGCTGCATAATCTTTCTATATGAGAAAGGCAAAAACGAACATTTATTTGGATGCTAAACTCTGGAATGCAAAAATGTTCATCCAACAGAATTCCTAGGTTCCGGGAAACTAGTTCGTCTACTAGCAACGTAAAAAACAAAAGATATTCAAATGAAGTTTTTGAAAATATCACGATTGGCGAGTTTGTACTATTAAAACATAATAATCATTTAGTGTTATGTAAAGCTTATGGTTTCACGCCAACGAGGAGTTGAAGTACTGGGGAACTTTACATTATTATTATTCATTACAGTGGGGTTCACGTTTTAGAGCTTATCGAAAACTATGGATCATTGAACATAATGGAGAAACAACCAATAGACACCGAAGGTATTTTATACTACACAGAAAAAAATGTAGCTTACATCGAAAACTTCAGCAAACTTGATATAGATTTTGTTGTATGATTATTGTTTCGTCTAAATATAATTATTCGATGAATTACTATTCTATACACAATAAAAAGAAAATTGCTCATGAAATAGCATAATAGGTGAAAAAATCCTTCTATATAGTAATTTTCTTCAGCAATTTCGTTATGTGAAATGTATAGTTTGGTGTTAATATGTATTAAAGCAAAAAAAAATGAATTCTTACTGTGTTGTAAATTGTTTTCTGGGGAGATTTTAATGCGTACTTGATCCATGTGATTCGTTATTTCGAACCACGTGCTTAAAGGTGTATCAAAATAATTGAACAAATGACATAATAGCTTAATAGTAACCAAATAAATGTTGTATTAAAACCATTGTCGGTAGGAGAAAAAAATCTAATATCGTATACCAGTCAATAAATCAGCAAATTGTGGAACGAATTGACGAATGGACTGTACAGTGCCAGGTTTAACGTAAAAATAAAGAATTTATCTTTCACATGAATTAATTTATTAAGGCGCGTATTATGAGTGCTAATTAGATACTATTGTCAAATACGATTTCTGTAATGGAATGAGATTTTTTGGTGTTTGTGAAGAACATCAATCGAAGCGCAATCAAAATTTGACAGATCAGGAGGAAACTAAAATCAGGAGGTAGTGAATATTAGTAACAATTTATATTATCCACAGACTACCAGGTCAATTTGGTCACATGCAATGTGTAAAATAAGTTGGATGTTTTAGCGCAATTACTTTACATTTAAATGAAGACAGTCAGAATTGTTTTTGAGTTTAACTTAAGATTCGTTCTATGACTTAAACTTTTTTCCATTGCTACAAATATATCGAGAAAAGTCTGTATACTGATACCTTAAAACCATTATTTATGAGATCTGCTGTTCCTGTTCAATACATTGGCACAGATGATAATATGAGTACTGGTATACTGACTGCTTATTTTTGCTTTACTGTAACAAAAGTATTTCACTCTTTGCACATTGATCCTCTGGTCTCTCATCGCGATTCGTTGATTGTAGGGTGAGTTTTCGGCAAAATTATGTTGTTGCTTGACTAATTGATGCGAATGCCTTACACACTTCGAAAAAGCCTTGTGATTTTACATCTTATAAGATGTACATAAATGGAGCGTCGCATTTCACGTAAATATACGTTCAAGAACATGTACAAGGAATTCAATGAAATAAAAGAAAACTATTGACAGTGAGAGCGGCGACTTTATCCGAGAATCATTGGATCGCAAAGTACGTCCATTAATCGACTGAGCCATGGAAGCACGCATCAGCTTTTCTCACACATAAATTCAAGTAGTTGCACTTGCTAGCCGAATAGAAATAACATTCGGAACCAGTAAGAGTCAGGCTCATCCAGCATTAAGTCATTACAAATGGAATTTTCCGTCGTTTGACAAATTAAGACTTAATGAATTACATCATATGTGGGATTAGATAACCTGTAAAATTCAAAATTTGTGTGTGTGAGTATATTTAAATGAATTCATTGTTCATTATCAAGTTAAAGTCATTTGAATTTTTTAACGTCCAGCATTTTATCATTCTATTGCCATATTTTTAATAGAACTTTGATCTGACACACTGCGTAACATCGATTCACTACGGCTTCGTTATGGTATTAGACTAGTGGTGAGAGAGAAGAGAAGTAAAACAAGAATTTTCCTCCAGGTGATCTAAAATGATTTAACGTTTAACATTGATAGTTGATCGATTGTGTGAATTGCGAAACTTTCCCCCTTTTCACTACTAAAATTTTCAACGATTTTTGACGTCGATAATCTCATTTCGGATTTGCATATTTCATTGAAAGAAACTATCAAGATGCTCTTCAGGATTCATTTCTGCCTTTTTGAAGGACCAAATTGTGGAATTCTCTACGATATTTAGCACAGTTCGGAACATTTTTCTCGAACGATTTTCGCACAGCGAAAAGTGCACGAAGCAAATCAAATTATTTTGGATTTTCACTAAACTGATGATTTTTACCTTCGAATTTCAAAGAAGTAATCTTAATAGTTCCTTAGATAACATTTAGAGTCATTAGAACGGCTGATTTTGTATAATGTCCACTTTTCGTTTCTTGTTTTCTTTCTCTCCAATGCAAAGCACCAGCAGCTGATGCAATCGTTCTTGCTTGAATTGAAACTAGCTTTGCGTACAAACGACACATCCGCTCGCAGTGCCAAATGATGCGAAACTGGTTTAAGGCGTCTTCTCGCCTTGACGACCGGAGGGGAAATGCGTTTGAGGTTTCTAATCACGCAGAAGGTGCGCTCTCCGATGCCGCTGTTTGAATGCGTCTTCTCGCCCCGACATCTGCTTTCATCCAACGCACAAGAAGAAATGATCGATTTTCTACCACGGTTCCCCTTTTATAACGTTCAGTTGAAGATATGTGTCTGATTTCCTCAAAATCGTCGTCCTTGCGCGAAAAACCCAAGCAAAAGCAAAGAGTTTTCCGCGTTGTTTTAAAATTTTCAGAAAACCTAATTTTTGAGTTGTTTGTGGTTATCTCACACTGTTCAAAATATTATCCTAAATTCCTGATCATATTTTTGATGAAATAGTGAAAGAATTATGTTTCTGCCATTAATACAAGTCGAGATATTCACTATTGAGTTCTGCCCATTCTTCCATATGGCTAATTTTAAAAAGGCGCCCCATAGTAAAGTAAGTCGTATGCACGAAAAAATGAATGATTTTTCAAAAGTGTTCAACCCTACCCGCCCCTTAAAAGATTTGATTAGACGAGAAGGAAGCATTTTACGCGCATCTGGAACGAACCTACGACAGTTATCCACGGCGGGATGTCATCGGCGACATGAATGCTCAGGTAGGCCGGGAGGCAATGTAGAGGCCTGTGATCGGGCTGGAGAGTCTGCACGAGGTAACAAACGACAACGGCCAACGATGCGTGAACTTTGCAGCCTCCCGAGGAATGGTAGTTCGAAGCACCTTCTTCCCCTGCAAAGATATCCACAAAGCCACCTGAAGATCACCTGATCAACATACGGAAAATCAAATCGACCACGTTCTCATCGACGGGCGATTCTTCTCCGACGTCATCAATGTCCGCACCTACCGCAGTGCCAACATTGATTCTGACAACTACCATGTTGCAGTTTGTATGCGCTCAAAACTATCGACAGTGCACAACACTCGTCGCACAGGAACGCCGGGATTCAATCTCGAGCAGCTACGTAGCGTACGTACTGCAGAGGAATACGCGCTACAACTGGAGCAAGAACGGAAGAGCAGCTTGGCGCGGCGACTCTTGAAGACAGCTGGAGGAATATAAGATCCGCCGTGAGTAGCACTGCTTCAACCGTACTAGATACGAGATTATCGAATCGGGGAAATGACTGGTTTGACGGCGAATGTCAGCAGTTGGTCGAAGAGAAGAATGCAGCAAGGGCGAGGATGTTGCAACACCGCACTAGAGCGAACGAGAAACGATACAGACAGGCTAGAGCGCTGCACTGGATGATTTCTAAGATATGGGAGGAGGAGATTCTACTGCAGGAATGGATGGATGGAGTGGTATGTCCCGTCTACAAAAAGGGCGATAAGCTAGATTGTCGCAATTACCGCGCAATCACATTGCTCAACGCCGCCTACAAGGTACTCTCTCAAATCCTTTGCCGTCGTCTATCACCAATAGCTAAGGAGTTCGGCGGGATTTACTGGAGCCCGCGCCACTACGGATTACATATTCGCGATAAGACAAGTACTCCAGAAGTGACGTGAATGCAACGTACCCACGCATCACCTATTCATTGACTTCAAAGCGGCATACGACACAATCGATCGAGAACAGCTATGGTAGATCATGCACGAATACGGTTTCCCGGATAAACTGACGCGATTGGTCAAAGCAACGATGGTTAGAGTGATGTGCTACGTCCGAGTATTTGGGACGCTCTCGAGTCCCTTCGAATCTCGGAGAGGGCTATGACAAGGTGATGGACTCTCTTGTATCTTGTTCAATATTGCCTTGGAAGGTGTGACTCGAAGAGCGAGGATCGACACGTGTGGCACGATCTTCCGAAAGTCCGTGCAACTTTTTGGCTTGACTGACGATATTGATATTGTGAAAAGTAACCTTGAGAAGATGACGGAAACCTACATCGGACTGAAAGCTGAGCTAGGCGTATCGGACTGGCCATAAATGCGTCGAAAACAAAATACATGAGAGGAAGAGGCTCTAGAGAAGAAACACTACGCCTCCCATCACGAATATTGATAGACAGTGACGATATCGAGGTGGTTGACGAGTTTGTGTATTTGGGCTCACTGGTGACCGCCGACAATGACACCAGCAGAGAAATACAGAGACGTATTTTGGCAGGAAATCGTGCGTACTTTGAACTCAGAAAAACCCTTTGGACTCAGAAAAACCGCACGAAATTGACCATCTACAAAACGCTCATTAGAGCGGTTGTTTTCTATGGCCATCTATGGCGGAGTGCAGATGGAAGATGGAACGTGGAGACGGCGTATGAATCACGAATTACAACTGCTGCTAGGTGAACCACCCATCGTACGGACAGCTAAAATCAAACGTCTACGATGGGCTGGGCATGTCATAAGGATGTCGGAAAATGGTTCTTGAATCTAATCCGACTGGTACAAGAAGAAGAGGAGCGCAGCGAGCAAGGTGGATCGATCTAGTGGAGGATGATCTTAGAAGCCTTGAGTGGCTGGCGACGAGCAGCCATGGACCGAGTTATGTGGAGACGTATTCTTGATACAGCAAAGGACACCCCAGGCCTATATCTGTTAGGTAAGGTAAGGTACGTTGTCGTGAGTAGTCAGAAAAATAAGTTGCAATTATTTGAATTTCGAAACTTCCGTACAATATGTTCAACTGTTATGGTTGTAGTACCAGAAAACTGTAAGTATATTTGTAACAGCAATCAGGTTCCTACTCATTGAGTTGCTGAAGGCTATATGAAACACTTACAATGGTATTCAAAAAAGTGTCATCGTTTGTAATTGAGCTTGAGCTTGAGCTTCCACCGTATTCCGATCGCTGTCGACTGATCGGACTCGAAGATTTTGTCTCAACTCGATTTTCGTGCTTCACAACGATCACTTCGCTCTACCAATTTTTTCAGCCGAGATTTCATCGAACGACGTTCGGGTATTACGAACGTATAACATCATGCTTTAGGTCATTTGGTGCTGTTGAACATCTTTTTGAATTTGATGAACCATCGCACAAATTCGTGCAGAAAGTACAGCGATATACAATTTTATGACTTGACTATTACATATTCATTAATACCATTTTGTTGTCAAATTTAATAACAAATACATAAATTCATTAGAAGCATCCAAGATCGAGTTAACACGCTTTCGGCATCATAATATGTGCATCACTTTTCGATAGTCCCACTAACTTCTACTGCTAAATAAGTAACTTATTGGTTGCCGTTCCATCGATGAGACAATTTGTCTCCACAAACAAGGCACCGCTACTTGGAAATGACCAATAATTGATCACTCACCGTACCGTTAATTTTGGTCGTGATGACGCTTTTAGGAACCGCATTAATAGTGACTTTGGGACCTTCAAACACCATCGTTCGTTTTTCGGACTCAGACAAATGATACTAATCCATTAGATTAGCCGCCTCCGGGTCATTTTGATTACACGTGCTATGCTCAGAGACCTGGGAAAAACAATGATAGCGCCATGCTTCTAAATATAACAACCCACTCCATGCGTATTAGATGCGTTGTTCATCACAGCACGGGAAAGTGCTTCGATCGCATAGGAAAAATAAACTATCATGTTTAGAGCACGACAGCTTTTTTTCTGACCAGACACTTAAAAATTATTCGTATCTAGCCGTGTTAATGACATTTTTTTCTCGAGGTAATCAATTATGTAGACAACTCTATTATTGGAACGCCGATTCAAACTCAAATATAAGTTGTTTTCTATGAATGACAATTTGTCTTATCTAAATCCAACGTAGACCCGGCAAGTAAGCGTCAATGCGGAGGAAGAAAAAAAATCCGACGCCTCTGACTTCAGGCGTACGGTTCCAAAAAATGAAGACATCAGTGTACGGTAATGAACGAAGCAGGAAAAAAATAGCCAAGATAAACTAGAAACGTATTGAGTTGATAAAAAGTAGTCGCAAGCGGGCACGCACACATAAAGTGTCATCCCTGACATGAAATATTGCGACTTTATTAACTTCGTGAGCGTTGTCAACTTTGAGAGAAGGTGAGTTTAATCACGTAACATCGTAGAGGCATATGAATTCCCATATTAAAGTTTGAAGCAGAGGCTAGGTGTATAATGTTGAACTGAATTTTATCTTATCCTTTCAGCAGATTAGCGACTTTCAAGGGCTAGGACGAGTAAAGATGAGTGAAGATACGGTTACCCTAGAAGAAATTGGCCTTAACTCCGATTCGAATTGTTTCAGTCCCTCGTGGAAGCACGAAAATATAAAATACACATAAAACGACATAAACACATATTTTTTCCATTACCGTGTTTTCCATTTCTCGTATAGAAAGGCTCTGCAATTTTTTCCCAAATCAACGGCTGCGGATTCTGTTGAAACCAAATTCCATGAAAGAACTGTAATGTCAAGACTTTGCTTCACTGCAACAAATGTCTTATAAATGTACTTTAAAATAATCAAATTGACTATGAGTGAAGTTGAATGTGATTACACACACAACTAGTTTTGCGAAGGAATTGAATCAGCAACATGTTTTGAACCGGATTGAGAGCAGAGTGTGTATGCATTGTTTTTGTCTAGAACTAGCTATTATTTTTGTGTGAGTCGCAATGCAATCAAAAAACTAATGATAAGACAAAAATTTTGCTAAATATTATGTATGGTCAACAGGTTTTGTAAAAGCTTAAAAACAGTTCAAAACAATTATAAAACTTATCAAGATAAGTATTGATTATAGTTGTCATAAAATAGGCAGTCATTGATGAATCAATTACTAAATTAAAACCTAAAGGCATTTGTACTGCTACTTGCGATGTGTATAAAATAAAAGCTACTTGGGATGTGTATAAAATAATGTATCCAAACCTGACAAATACCCGTCAGTACAAATAACAGGTAGAAGGTAAGAGTTAAGTTACTAAAAGATTACTGCTTACTTAAATGAACCTTGTCAGATCTCACCTTTTTGTTCTATATCTTCACATAAAAAAGTCACTCAAAGTCATTTGACGTAGGAATACGTCTTTGTTTTCTATACCGGGGTGAAAATTCAAAATACAGAAATAAAAACCTTACAAACAGTGGTCAGGTTTTAAACATCTACATCTCAACCATTTTTTGACTGATTTTCGATAAAATTATGCATACTGCTTGGAAATATTTGTACGCATCGATTCGAGTAGATAAATCCATACATTTTCGATGTCCAACTTTCTTTAACAGGTCTCGATAGTTTCGTATACATATTTTCACGATTTCCTGCTATTTAATGAGTGCGTTCACATTTAAGAAAATAACTGTACTGTTTGATACTGTCGTAGAGAAGGTTGCTAACACATCGTTCAAAAATCTAGGAACTAACTAGAAAAAAACAACTCTTCTTGTGCAAACAGTTTTATTTCACCATGATCACCTTCAAATGCAATACAATCGTTCTAGCACTTTTCTAACTTCTCGAAGCCATACTTTCAGAATGATTTGTCCATGACCTCAGTTGCGGTGATGACTCTTTCATTCGAGCAAAATATTTTCCCTCGGAGTATCTTATTGAGATCCGCAGTCGCTGGGGGCTAGGTTATTGAGACTGTGGTGGGTGAGGAAACAGATCAAAGTCTAATTCGTTCAGTTTGTCCATTGTTTTCATTGACTTGAGGCACGGTGCATTGTCTAGGTTAAAGATGATTTTTTTCGATTTAGAACTTCAAACAAATCAATAACTCAATGTAATAATCATTTTTGATGTTAATTTTCTGTTCAAGGTAGTCGATGTTAATTATACCTGGAACATCTAAAAACTTACGCCACGATTGTTCCAGCTACCTGTAGCGTTTTTGGACGATTTTCCCTGTTTGAATACTAATATGACTTCGAAAAAAATGGTGGATCCATGATTCGTCCACTGTTTCATACCAACGCAAGAAATCCATATTATTGCGACTAAACAGTGCCGAACAGTTCTCTGGTTTATTGATGCGTTGTTGCTTTTGTTCGATTATGAGCACCGATTTGGAAAATACCTTTTTCATGCTCAGATTTTTGCGTAAGATCGTAAAAGCACTTTCAGTTGATGTGCTAACCATCTCAACACATCTAGTCACACGAACTTTGATTTTGCGTTCATCCATCACGAATATAAAAACTTGCTTAATATTTTTGGATGACTGCTTTATTTGGCCACAATTTTAATCAGAATATCACAAATCTTTGTTTTTTCTTGAAAACCTGGTGCGGGTAACACTTCTCAAACCATTACTGGGCTGGCCCGGGTTTTTACCTTTAAAAAGTAATGTTTGATCAATGCACGAAATTCGTTTTTTCACATTTTTTTAAATAAATGATTAAGTAATGCCACTTATATGCCGGTAGGATTGACGTGAAAATTTGACACATGCCATCTGACCAGTGCCAGGTTAGTGCTTTCAAAAATGAGCTCAGTTTAGCTCTTGGTCTCCCGTCCTGGAATTTTTTGAGCATTTGAGCATGTCATGCACATCAGCGACTGGACTGCTTCTGGATTTGTTTTGTGCACCGTTCGATTCGCACGAAACACACTTTGATCGAAACTGTTTTTTTGTCATATTCGAAGAAATGCAGGATGACTTAGATCATGGAGTACTGGATGAACGAGACCTTCCATCAATAATCTCAACAAACGAAACGGTCAGTGTATCCAAAATTCCAAAATTGAGGAATACTTTAAAATAATGGGTGTTTTTCCTGGTACGAAAAATGACCCACCTGGGCTTAACATGTTTTACCGGCCCTGTCTGTAACCAAACGACCAATAAATAGTCCCATGATTTATCCACTGAACTTTATCCACGTCCGACAATCGATACATTATTTTTCCAAAACTCAAATCTTCATACAGTATTGTAAATAATTTTGTAGGTCATGTTAGTGCATAGTTGAATGAACCGAATGTCACTATGCCGATAGCTTTCGGTTCCGGGAGTACCGGCAATAATAATCAAATATGATAAAATGGAACTCACTTCACTTTCTCACATATGGTTGAATAGATTTTCACTAACTTAAATTCAAATACAGTATATCAATGTAGTATTATTATGCAACAGAAGTCAAAAAAAAGTCTTCTATTTTCTAAACTTTTTAAATTGTAGTATTTCGGGGAATCTCTGCTGTAATATACAGGAGAAAATGAAAATGAGAAATGCATTACACCACTAGGTGGATTAAAACAGGATTTTTCGCTTCCTATTGTTCCGGAACCGGAAGTGATATCCGAACAAATGTCAAAAGCAGTCTTTTTTAATTGACGTTGATCTTTTTATTCAAGCTTAAGTTCGTGGAAATCGGCTCTGCTGTTTCTGAAAAAATTAAGGGAGTTTTTGAATTTTCGACTACTATTTCCGGCACTATCGTAACGGGTAACTAGAACCCGGTATAGTTGAAATCGGTTCGGTTGGCCAGCAACTAGCATAACCAGTGAATTAAAACAATTTTGTGCCAAATTTAGAAGATTTTTTTATGTTTTTTGCATTATCGCTCTATATGGCAGGATGCAATTTCATACATTTATTCCAGAAGTTTAGAATCAAAGATTGGTACAAAGATGAGGAGGTTTTATGCCTGCTGGAGGCAGAGGTTTAAAAATTCTCAACTCCAGTGGGCTTTTTCCCGCTTCACATACATGCATACATACATTATTGTATTTTCGCTCAACCCCCACTCCTCTCCACCATCTCCATTGGAAACTAACTAGATTCGCTCGACGAAATTAACCCGGTCGTCTCTTCTTCTTTCTCTCTGTCTTCCACCATGCATTCTTCGATCACTAATTAGATCTACGTGCCGATTCTAAACCCGTCGTTTTCTCTGCCTTCCACCATAGTTTTGGCAACTTATTAGATCTTCATGCCGATTCTAACACAGTTGCTAGCCCACGCTCGTCTACCACCTTCTCCACCAACCCTTGTATACTATTCCCACTGTTTTTTTCTCTCTCACTTTTTAAGCAAGAGTACTATTACTGCCATGTAAGGCTTGGTGTCATCAACTAGTTATAGGGTTATAGATTTAGTTTTAATTGTTAGTTTCAATTGTTAGTGATAAGTCCAAATGTATCTGTTGGTCCAATGATCCAAATAGTGCCTTGACATAGGTTTCATCGTCCATCAGAAGACACCCGTCGAACTTGGTCAGCACCTGGTCATATAGTTTCCAGCACGAATTTTGACCACACTATTCTGTTTTATGGCCCGATTTGGCTGTTTGCTAGCTCGATACGACTTGATTTTTTCCCGGAGTCGAGTTCTCCTCAAGGGCACAATTTTTCCCTTCTTTCGGCTTCCATGTTGATTGTTCACAAAGTACAGTCGATTTGAGGAATGTCAAAAATCATACGTGAAGCTGACAAAATTCCCGACACGTGGGCGCCAAGAACTTCCAAATCTGTCCACCAGGAGCACCACAATATGAGCAAAAGTTTGTTCCGATTCTAAATGAAGCCAGCTTTTAATTTATTTTTCATCTCCACAGGCGATCAACTCTATCAATTGTAATTTTGAATTTTGAAATAGTGTTTTGCACAAAGTTCATTTTCCATTTTTATGGTTCGACTTTTTTTTATAAGGAATAGTTATGATATTTTCACATGTTTTTTTAAATGCATATGTCATTGATATGAATTTCATTAGTCATGCTTATGAAGTTCATATGTGTGCTTACAGAATGCATAAGTCTTCAATGAAATCAAAATTGTGCTGGTTCATGAAAATATAAAGTTTTTTTCTTCGGTGCATGCGTAATAAAAATAAATAAATATGTGAGTAAAACTTACTCTCTTTTCTCTATTTTTTAATGATTGCAGCGTCATTTACTATCTAAAAGTTAGTTGAAAACTTGAAAAGTTAATTGAATATTTATTTGTGTTAAATTGATATTCTTTTTTATTGCTACTTCAAGATTTATTACGAAGAAATCTTGGTAAAAATCTATGAAAATTATGCTATCGAATGTTACGTTACTCTCGACACTAAGTTTTCAAAACTCAAACAACCGGTTCACAGAACATAATCAGGAACCATAATCACGTCAATTACGATCAACCCAGCCCGTAGAAAATGATCAACCGGTTTCCGGTTTAAAAAAAAATAGTTCTTGGCGGCGTTTCCGAACCACATCAAAGCAGGGCTCAATTGCGCACTAGATCTTATCTGTCCCACTTGAACTACGGAGTGCGCCGACCTAATGAATGGTATATACACATACATCGGTACAGTTGAAATGAAGTTCTCCATTTTTTCTTATTTCCAAATTCTGATCCAAATCGCAAGCGTCCTTCTTCCCTTCGTGTCAATCGTCAGCCATGAGTATTTACGCCGGTAGTCGTTTTCAATGGGCACAGCGAGTTCGGTTTGGTAACCCGGCTCAGTTAAGGAAAACGATGCGGCAATCGTTCCACATCGACGAGAACAATAGTTTAATGCGAGGAAAGGAAAATCTCAGACGACAATATGAGCTCGCTAAAACAGATGTGTCCCCAAGTGGCGGTGAATGCAATGACACTAACAACAAAAAGTAAAAGAAGCTTTTAAATTTTCTATTGAAATCAGATCCCTGAAAATCTCTGGATTTGTATTTTTTTCGTCGAAAAGTGTCGCGTCTCCTTTCGTGGTTTTCGTCTGCTTGTTTCGTTGCATTGAAACGGCGCACGTCGGTTGGTCGGTCGGTGACAAAATCCCAAAAGAAGAAAGATGATGACAATTACGGCCCGAAACCTTATTATTATTATTGTTATTACTTCGCTTTCTTCTATTGGTCTTTCATCGAAACCACTTCAGTGAATCCGAGTAGGGATGAAGGGCGCTTCGGATGCCGCGAGATGTTTTGAAGAATAAGAAATGAAATTCTGATCCTTAACCGTTTTAGGTTAGGAATGGGACGAGTGAATTAATTTGTTTCGTCGTTGGACGCATTTGATATGATTTAGGAAAAATGTAATGAAAATATTGCCTCGAGCGAAATATTCGAAATAAAACCAACATGATTATGAAATTGACATTCTCTGGTCATCGAAGGCTAAAGAGATCCAATTTTGACGTAATTACGATTACGATGCACAGTGGTCCGGATCCACGATTGATATGGACAAAAATGTTTGTGGCTTTGGCTTAAACTTTAGAGATGTGATGCCTTCAGGACAAATTATCAGTGTCACAGTTGTTCTTATTATTAGTGGGATCCGAACATTATTTTCCGAGGGTGTTGAGATAGAGGTAGGAGTGCTTCGACAAAATTGTACAGGAACTGCATTTGTCAATGTCCACATTCATCCTGCTTCGGTCACACGGTCATTGCTCTTTAGTGTACTTCAATCCACCAGGCTCACGAATTTATAGGTTATCAGCCTAAATGACGACAATTCTCAGCAAAGGTCATTCAAGAAAGAACAAAAAAGATGTGTTCCAAGACCTTGCTGGAAGACTTTTATCAGGGGTGACATTATGCATGCATGCGTAAATCCTGAATTTCATGCGGATCCGACTTCCGGAAATATACGGTAAAGTGGGTTAAAAATTGTATACCATCACTGAAAATGGGGAAAAACCTTTAAAAAAATCTAAATCGACCTCAAATCTTTTCCAATTGATAGTTTGTATCAGTATATGGTCAAACAAACCGATTTCGGTTATTCTTTTAAGAATCGAAGAAAATTATTTTGAAGAATACAACAGTGTTACAGATGATAGTATGATTGATATGAGAAAGGCATCATTACACCACTAGGTGGATTAAAACAGGTTTTTTTTATGGTGGTCTCAGACGGACGTGTGCACCATAAGATTCACGACGTGCTCTATAAACAGTTTGAATTGAAAACTGATTTTGAAATAATATTCCACGGTTTGAAAGTGTTGTTCTGAAGTTATTCTATTCATGATGATTTGTGAAACAATACAGAGTAGAGACGTCACTTTACACTGTCAAAACAACTTTCAGACAATAGTAATCCCTGTTGAAAAAACAAATCTCCTAAAGAAACATTCCTGACATAATTCCATTGCTTGCGTTCCAAGGTAAAGTAATAATTGAATTTAATTTCTTGTAATTTCATTGTAGTTACTATTACTGTATAAATAAAGTATTTCCCTATAGAACGAATTTTCTTACTTACACTTGATTTTAGAAACCCAAGTTTAATTTATTTTCATTTCATGAGTATGATTTATTATTGGATGGATTAAAAAAGCACAGTGTCTTATGTGACGTGGATCAAAATAAAAGGTTAACTTAACGATTGTCGATACAAAAATTGCTTATTTATCATCGAGTGCCTGGACGCAGTTATTTGCCATTATTATGTAATATGTAATAACGTCTGATTCCTGTTTTCGAGAAATATTACCTGAAATATTTTTCGAAAATAAAAAATTATTGAATTGTATGCTCAGTACATCTAAATCTTTTGCACATCAATTGATAATCAAATCGAGATTGTTAAAATTCTGTTTTTACTATGTACCAGACAATTTGCTTCACTATTCGCTCTAATGCTAGATATAAAAATGCTGAAAACTTCAGTACAACAGACAGTCAGGGCCGGTGAAACATGTTAAGCCCAGGTGGGTAATTTTTCGTACCGGAGGGAACGACCCACCATTTCGAAGTATTAATTTATTAAAATTTTGTTTCGGTAGAACTTTGCATGAGACGCGAAAATTCAAAATCTGAAGCGTTTTTGGTATTTTGTCTTGAAACAAAATTGCCCATACGACATAAAACTACTGTAAGGTTGTTCGAGCTGTTGACGTAGGACTACATAACTAGTTTCAAAATCACTGATGGAAGGTGCTGAACTCATTCATTCAGTACTTCATAATCGAAAAGTAATGCCTTGGTATTACATACCTATTGGCGTTCTCACCAGATTTTTCTCGCTTCGTCAGACACTCTAACTAATCAGATCTTTTGCCAGATTTTCCCAGATTTTGTCTGATTTACCAGTTCTTTACATGCTTTGGCCTCTATACGATAGGTGGTGAAACCTGTTTTTTGCTCGCTGAATATGAAGCCCGGTCAAAATTTTCTTTTATATCTATATATGTGTAGATCCAGACAAATCCAGATAAATTTTTGAATCATAGACAGATTTTTGAAAAAATAAACTGGCAACTCTGACCACCAGTGTTTTTCAATGGAAAACGTTATAAGAATCCTTCCAGGTCGACCAGGTGATTTTCGATCAAAATTTGTCTCGTGCGTATCGAAACAAATCCATAAACAGTCCTGCCCAGCCGCTGATGTGCATAACACATTGTTCAAAGAGTCCCGGGACTGACCCAAAGATGACATTTGTGATGTCAAACAAACCTTATTTTTCGAAAGTAGCAACCTTCAGATGACATGTGTTAAATTTTTACGTCAATCGTTCCACAAACACTAAGCCTACCGATATATCAGTTACTTTTACGTTAGTTACGTTATTTTTTAATTTACGAAAACATGGAAATAACGAAGTCCTTGTATTAATAAAATATTTCTTTTTAAACGGAAAGTCCAGCACTTAAGAATGAGTTGAGAAGTGTTACTCGTACTCGGGTTCATTGAAAACAAAGATTTCTGTCATCCGGAAAAAATTAGACAAGTTTTGATAATCGTAATGAACACAAAATCAAAGCTCGTGAGATTAGGTGAGCTGAGATGGTTAGCACATCAACAGAATATGCTTTTTCGATCTTACGCAAAAATCTGGGCATAAAAATGGTATTTTTCAAATGAGTGCCATGTTCGCTCACAATAGAACAAAAGCAACAACGCATCAACGATTCAGAGAGCTGTTCGGCACTGTTTAGTCGCAATAGAAAAGATTTCTTGCGTTGGCATGAAACAATGGTCGAAACATGGATCCAACATTTTTCGGCGGGGTCATATCCGCACTCAGGCGGAGAAAGTCATCAGCAACAGGTACCTGGGACAATCATGGCGTCAGTTCTTCGATGCTCGAGTATAATTAACATCGACTATTTTAAAAAGGATAGAACCATCAAAAGTGATTATAATATTGAATTACTGATGCATTTGAAGAGCAAAGTCGAGCAAACAGCCTCATATGAAAAAGAAAAAAAATCTTTAACCAAGACAATTCACCGTGTCACAAGTCAATGAAAACAATGGCCAATTTGAACGAATTATGCACCGATCTGTTTCCTCATCCACCATATTCTCAATAACCGAACCTCCAGCAACTACTTGTCCTTTTCTGATCTGAAAAAGATACTCTCGAGAAAAGTTATTGGCTCCAATTAGAGAGTCATCGTCACAACTGAATCCTATTTTGAGACCATGGACAATTCATCCAATAAGTAAGGTATCTAAAAGTTAGGAAAAACTAGAACGATTGCATTGCATTTAAAGATGATAATGTTGATGGATAAAAAAATCTTTGCACATGAATTGCGGTTTTCCTAGTTAGTTCCTGGACTTTTAATAATAATACGGTAATATCGAACCGCACAGAGTGCAAGTCGATTCGATACTGAATCTTGATTAGTGTGAGTGATTTTCTTAAATGCGAGCGCGCTCATTGAAGAGCAGAAATCTTCTGGAAATCGCGAACTTGTGCATACGAATCTGTCGTATCTGTTAGCGGAAACAATGACAACGGTTTGGAAAACAGAGAAAATTAGACATGGTTCGTTATTAATTGAAGTTTCTATATCTATATATTATCAATATCAATGCATTTCCAAGCAGTATGTATAATTATATCGAAAATAAGTTAAAAATGGTTGAGTAAGATTTCATTTGCATTGATGAGACGCTTAAGCTTGACTCCTCTACTAGACGGTGAATGTTAAGTTACTAAACGACTTCTGCTTGCTCAAATGAACCTTGTCACGTCTCACTTTACTGTTGTATATCTTCAAATCTCGACTCTACCTTGAGTACTAGCATTCTATAATTATGATTTAATTTATTATTTCGAGTTACAATAAAAATATTCTTTTTTGAATAAACAATACAAATATTATCATTGTTTTTCGCTTGAAACTGCAGGTGGGTAATTACCCACCTTTGGAATTTTCGGGTGGGTAGTACTACCCACCGTACCCACCTCTTTCACCGGCCCTGCAGACAGTAAAAGGGTTAACGAACTAATTGCCCATCTGTACTGCATACTAAATATCCTCCAATACAAGTGTTAAAATTTAGAAGTATGACGAGAAAAACCAAACAAGAAGCTAAACGCAATTTTAAAAGTCTTCAAAATTGACGATTGTATATAAAAGTTTAAAAAACCTGTAAAAAGTCTGAAAAAATGCATAGTCTGCTTATAATAGAAATCGCAATTACTATGGATAAGCGGGACTATGGATAAGCGGGATCACAGCTAGCGTCGTGGTGGAACAAAGAATCGGAAGCTGTATTTGAAGGTATTGATAACGATTAGAATAAACCCAAGGCGGTTGGATTATAATATCACCAAGAGTGCCACCCAAAGCCAAATCCCGGGTTTACGGTTCAATGCATAGGGCGCTGGTCTTACAAAACAGTTGTCGTATATTCGAGCCCCGATCTGGAAGGATTCGTAGTGTCAGTAGAATCGTAGCACTAGCCATGCAATGGTTCTGTACACTCTTAATCGGCTGCGAAGTCTGTTGAAACAGAAGGTTAAATTCCACTACAGGAATGTAATGCCAAGGCTTTCCTTTTTTGCCACCCAAAGCAACGTTAGAAAAATTTGACTGCGAGAAGAATGTCACTATTTTTCGGGTCAGTAAGCAGCCAAAAGGGACATTGAACCTAAATCTATTCAGTTGCCAAAAGACGTACCCGGGAGTTATACAATTAGGTTCTTACGAAACATGAAAAATAAATCTTTATGGACGGTGAGTCGTTCGTGAAGACGAATTATGAACAGCTTCTCGGCCAAAATTCTATAAAAGCCATTGATCAAGGAGATGTCCTAAGCAAGTGTAAATTCATTTTTGTCGATAACGTCACAAGAACACTCAAGGTCTGGCAGAGTATTTACCGCAACGGATAAAAAAATTATATTTTAGATTCACATTCACAAATGTATAAGGAGTTTTTGAAAAAAAATTATTCTTCCGTACATTAAAGCTCACAACGGAACCGTAATGTTTCGGTCTGATTTGACAAGCTCTACATTACTAGTGTTGCTCTGATAATATCGAGACAATGAACAGTGGTCCAAAACGGCAATTTCATGCCTTTAATTATTTTTCAGCAAAACCGTAGACTTTTCATCATTGGTGTCTTATGAAAAGTTGCACGGGTTGTTACTGCGGTTTTATGTACATGGACGGCCATGTTCCAGTACACGTGTAAAGACAGATAAAAAAATTAACTTTTTACTGGAAGCAGCTAGAGAATTTTCGTCCTCGACAATATTGTAGAAAATTAAATTTCGAGTAACTTTACTTAAGAAAATTTTTTTCTAACTCTAGCCGTTAATTAATTTTAGGTGGTTTAAATAATAAAGTTTTAAAAATCAGTTTTTTTGTTCTAATAAGTTTTATATTCTTCTGGGAGTAATGAATTTTTCTACAAAACTAGATTTTGTGCAAATACTTAACAGTCAATAACATTTCAAAGTGCTATGATAAATTTCAAAAGTGTTATGAATATTTTTATGTAAAATACAGTCGAAATTCAAACTTATATATCGCAGAAGAGTGCAAGAAGTAGCAGATCAAACAGTTTAGGTTGGATAATAATTTCGATTTAGAACAAATGGTTTGTATCCAAGGATTTCATCAATAAATATAACTGGAAAATTGGAAGCCGCTGTAATATAAAACGAATATAATAATAGTAATAATTATAAAAATAATAACAATAAGAATAATAATAACGATAATAATAATGATAAGAATAATAAGAATAATAATAAGAATAATAATAATAACGATAATAATAATGATAAAAATAATAATATGTAACTGTGAATATCTTCAATAAATTTTAGAAATATTTTGTTTTTTATTATAATTAAATAAATTTTTCTTAGCTAACACATTGTTGTAAATGTAATCCAATTTGAAAATAACACATCAAAGCAACCGGCGATTCTCGAGCTCCAACCTGTGAACATTGGTGGATGTGCTGTATAACAAAAACAAATGTGGCGTTTACACTATTGCTGGTAGCCAGCATGCTGGTGCCAGTATACTGACACGCCAGCAGCTGGCAATGTTTACACTATTGCTGCAAATTTCTTGCTTGCAAAATTTGTAAAAACTATAAAAAAACAATAAAAAAAATCTTTAAAATACTTAAATCATCATGCTCATTAAAACCTCACACCAGACATATATTCGCCCATATAATCCTTGGATACAATCGGATACAAACCATTCTTTCGAGGTTTTGTTCTAAATCGAAATTATTATCCAACCTAAAAGGTTTGATCTGCTACTTTTTGCACTCTTCTGCGATATATAAGTTTGAATTTCGACTGTATTTTACATAAAAATATTCATAACTCTTTTGAAATTTATCATAGGACTTTGAAATGTTATTGACTGTTAAGTATTTGCACAAAATCCAGTTTTGTAGAAAAATTCATTACTCTCAGAAGAATATAAAACTTGTTAGAACAAAAAAACTGATTTTTAAAACTTTATTATTTAAACCACCTAAAATTAATTAACGGCCAGAGTTAGAAAAAAAATTCCTCAAGTAAAGTTACTCGAAATTTAATTTTCTACAATATTGTCGAGGACGAAAATTCTCTAGCTGCTTCCAGTAAAAAGTTAATTTTTTTATCTGTCTTCACACGTGTACTGGAACATGGCCGTCCATGTACATAAAACCGCAGTAACAAACCGTGCAACTTTTCATAAGACACCAATGATGAAAAGTCTACGGTTTTGCTGAAAAATAATTAAAGGCATGAAATTGCCGTTTTGGACCACTGTGCAATGGTGTGATTTCCTTCGAAAAGCAGATCAAAACACCTGACCTAATTTAACCAAATTGTGGAATATTGGGCAATTTAGAAACATAAGTTGAAAAAGAGTGAGAAAGTGACTTAAGATGCGACAAAGATAAAGAAATGGAGAAATAAAATGACCGTTCAGGCAAGCTAACCGAGTGTCAAAAATTTGATAAACAGTATTTAAAGAGAAGTTCGTGATTTCATCAAAAACAAAACGACTTTGTTTTCGATCTTTTTGTTTTGAAGTGCATTAAATTATTTTCTTTTGAGCACTCAACATTACTATTTCACTTACATGGTTCTGAGATAAATCAGCTTTTTTTAGTCCAGATATTAAATGATCTTAGTTTTATGTTCATGAATTTTTCATGAACCATTTTAGACATCCTTCTACTGTAGGAATCGTTTGTGACCTTTTCAATTCATCTCTGAAAACTCGATATTCTCATGTTCGGTCGATCGTCGTGAGAAATTTTGCTCAATACTATGGCTATGTAGAACACGTCTAAATCGTCTTGTTATACACTGCCGAGTTACTCAGTGGGATAAATTCGATTATGACAGAATTTAGTTTTTAACTATATTATTTTTATCAGTCAAAGCGATAGAAAATAGTCGTAGTGTTTGGTTCATTACTCATAATCATCCTCAGTGTTGAAGTCGTACCTCTCATTGGCGCCAATACAGGAAGAATTTACCTGTCGGGGGAGAAACGATTCCGTGGAAAACATTTTCTAAGCTCCTTCGAAACGAAAGAATGCTACAAGTAAACGAATTTTCGTAAGGGAAATCTGTCAGGTTTTCTTTTATCTTTAACGATACGCAAGCGGTCTTCTTGGAAGGGTCCAAACGCTTATGGAATATATTAGTTTACTGGGTTGATTTAGCCTTGGAATGGATTATATCTGCGAGAAAGTTCTGAAAAAGGTAGATTATTCATAGTCGTGATAAAAACAGATTCGAAGGTAATCTAAGTGATTGAACTCTTTTTCATTTTCTCTACGAAGATCATTGTTACATCATATGGGGAACAGAAAAAATAAATTTGCTTCCAAAGCGTTCAATTTCAGGTTTACTCATATGTTATACCGTTAGTTATCAGGACTACAACAATTTAGTACTGTACCACCTGAAAAGTTTCGATTCATTGAATACTAAATGCAACTGAATTTACCATTACTTTTAATGTTCTTGCTATCGAAATACCACAATCTAGGAACAAATCTCATCGGTATTATTTTTCTTTTCTTCTCGCTGGTAAATCAGAATCAAAACACAGAACGGAGAACAATGAGCTCGCCCTTTATTCTATTTTATTCGGGGCAAAATGGGACTGTCACCAGCTGAAACTCGAGCCCTAAATTGGTAAGCAAAATGATCGCATCGAAAAAAATCAGCCGCAAGCGGTTTGGGCATAGGTAAACCTTTTAAAATTTAATAATATGGCGGTCGGTAGAGAATAGCATATTGCGATTGCATTTGTCAACAAGCAAAGATCTTTGAAATTGATATCGCAGCATTTCCTGTTTTTTCGCCTCATTTTCTGCAAACTGTTCTTCGAATCGAAACGCTGGGAGCGTCACATATTCTACAAGCTTCTGTTGTTTTTGGTTTTGGTGTGTGTAAAAGCTATTTATACTTGTCCGAAATTCGTCCTCATTGATACATAAAATTTGGTGAACCGACGCACAAGTTCTCACAGAAATTATTAAGTGTATCCTTGTTATAAGTTTGTTCGTTGTACTTCGTGTTATTCATTAAGACTTTTAATTGTCAGATGGATTATTTTAACAAATTAACAAATAAAATGTTATACAGAGAAGTTCTTGAACCATTGAAACACACAAAAAGTTTTTTTTATTGCAATGAAAACAACAAGAGTTTTTTTTTATTTTTATGTTTTGCCTTTCTCGTATAGAAAATGTGTGTGTGCATGTGTGTGTGTGTGTATGTGTCAAATTATCTCACCAGGTTTTCTCGGAGATGGCTGAACCGATTTCGACAAACTTAAATTTAAATGAAATATGCTATGGTCCCATACAAGATTCCTGAATTTCATCCGGATCCGACTTCCGGTTCCGGAGTTATAGGGTAGAGTATGTTAAATATTGTACGCAGTCACTTAAACCGATGAAACAAAATACGCAAAAAAAAATCTAAACTGATCTCAAAACTACACGAATCGATAGCCATTATCAGTAGGCAACTAAACAAACCGATTTCGGTTATCCTGGTTAGCGGTCTCTGGTTCCGGAAGCACCGGAAATATTGGTCATATATTCCAAAGTGGATCTCACTCACTTTTCTCAGCGATGGTTTGACCGATTTCCACAAACTAAAACTCAAATGAAAGGTCTCACGGTGTCATATGGAGTTCCTGAATTTCATCCGGATCAAATTCCCAGCTCCGGAGTTATAGGGTAAAGTGTGTTAAATATTATACACCGTCAATTAAATCGGCAAAACAAAAATCGTAAAAAAAATTGAATAGAATACCACAATGTTATATATGAGAAAGGCATCATTACACCACTAGGTGGATTAAACAAGTCTTCTGATTATTTTAGTATATCATTCAAATGAATCAGAGTGATTTTCCGTTTATACAATAGAATAAACAAAATATACTTTTTTTAGAACCGTGTCATGGAGTGTACTCCTTAAATGAGCTCTTCTGGTGACTTCAACGTTATCTTTCATAACTATAGCTTAGAGTATATTTTATATTTTTTTCCGATTCAATATAATTGTCTGCAGAAGGCAAGAAAAGCGTTACAGTTTTTTTTGTGCGATCAGGAGTACTTGAAATCTTTGATTTTCGAATAACGAAATATTTCGCTATATATTACGTGAAGACTATTGGCAAAGTCTTAAGGATAGGATTTATAGAAAATGTTGCCGTGTTTCCGGTAATCACTAAAAGAGGTTGTTTGGTGGCACTTACCTGGTTTCAACGTTCGGTGATTCACATGCTTCTGAATGAATCAACTCTCATACCAAGTAGCGAATTGGTTTGCTTACCATCGAGTACAGGCTGTTGTCTTGCATGTTCCGGAATTATTTGCGGGAAATATGAATACAAATAACGTTTTTCCATGCACCAAGGAATAAATCGTTTACGATCATTCATAGCCAGTTGCGGCTCGTCCAGTCCCGAAACGGCAAAGCTCACTTCCAACGGGGCAATCCAGAAGGAATTTCAATGGGGACGATGATGGTGTGAGAGAGATAAAAAATGATATGTATAAATTGTTCAACATTACAGTATATCGCATGATCTATGAGGGAGCTGAAAGTTGTTTACAGAAGCGATTGCAAAAAGTAGCATCTAGAAGGAAAATCGATGATAGCATGAGTGCAACCAAACCCACACTACAAGTCTCAAGAAGGCACTTCCAATTCCTAAGACGCTAGTCCGATCTACAATCGAACAAATAGCGCAATCAAACGGAAAATATGTGAGCTAACCTTACTTCGTTTATTTGAATGTGACATGCTAGGATGCTACAGAAACAAAGTATGCTACTTTTTCTGGCTATCTAAAGAAGCTGGTGAGCACGGATTCCATTGCACAGTGGTTCCAAGGCGGTGAAACTCGATTTTTTTGTTATATGTAGAATTGATGCTATTAAATTTTCCATTAAATTAGGAATCGTAATTCAAATTTGAAAATTTTTAAATAAAAAATAAACTTTCCAGAAGTTTTTGTAGTTCGGGTGTAGGGACTTATTTCATTCCTTTCACAGAAAATGTATTATACAAAGACATTGTTTTTTATGTAGAGTTTCAAATGGGTAAGAAACGACTGTAACTGCTGATGTTGATGATAACTAACTGATATTATAAAATTTATTCTCTACTTTTTGAAAATCTAAACGCTACTCTGCACATTTCTGCATTAGAAGTTATTCTCAATTATTCATTAGATCAAGCTAAAAATATCATGCAAATATGACGACTGTGTCGTTAATTTTAACTGTCAAAGAAGGAATAAAAGAACGTTGAAAATTAAAGTGTGTTTGCGAAACGTAACGATAGTAAAGTGTGTTGTTCATCCAAAATAATATCACTTATTTGAAACATTGTTTTGCAAATCGAGTAGTTTTCGAGAAAAATCTTTTTCGAAATTTTGAATCTCATTATATCTCTTTAACTTTGAACTTCTGTTTTAAAGGATTCGTAGTCGATTCTTAATGCATATATGTATATTTTATCGCAATAGCTATTTAGTAAGTTCTTGTAACAAGGAAGCCTAAGTTTGTCGAAAAAATTGTATTGGGGAAGGACAAAATGTGGTTTCCAGTTGCAGTTAACTTTTCGTGTTTCATTTACGTTCAATAGAAACTGCAAAATTTTAGCTCGACCGGTTAAACTGCATTTTTGTGTCCTCGGTTCGAAATTTATATAAGATTTACTATGGGGAAACAAATTATTCACAAACAAATTTTCAGGAGAACACTCTATTGTTTTCAAAAATTAGTGACGAGGAAATTCAACGAGAAAACAAACATTCGAAGACCGGAAAACAATCCGACGTTTTTTTCTTAATATTATTTAAAAAAATGAGGGACGGATATAGCGTAGTGGGTGAGTCGATGCCTTTCACGCAGCCCACCTGGGTTCGATTCCCAACCCCGCACATAGGGCCAGAAAAATTTTCTGGTCCGAAAAGACGAATTGCCTTAAGATTAAAACCTCTACAATCGAAACAAAAAAAAAATTTGAAGCCAGTAAGTTTAATTATTTTCTTCTTTTCTTATTTTTTCCCGAAATAAATTGCACATGGCGTGTCTGCTCGCATCAGTTCAAGAAAGTTATAGGCGCGAAACACGAAAAGTTTACTGACGTGAGAAGTTTAAATATTTTCTTTGATTACCAGACACAATGGAAAATTTCACCAAATGCAGCAAAAACACAATTAATTTTCTTTCCTCATAAGCCTAGAGCTCCTTTTCTTAAACCAAAAAAATAATCACGTCATCAAAATGAGTGGTTTAGAGTGGGCATGGACTGATCTAGCAAAATATTTAGGTTTAATGTATGATTAAAATCTCGCTTTCATGGATCACATGGTTGGCGGTTCAATGCATACGGCGCTGGTCTTACAAGCCAGTTGTCATATGTTCAAGCCCCGACCTTGAAGGATTCGTAGTGTCAGTAGGCACCGTAGTACTAGCCATATTTTAATGTTCGTATCTTCCTATATACAGAAATTCTAAGCTTTGCCTTAGAAATTTTCAGACCAGCCAGGACAAATTTGGTCCAGTTGTTGTTCCACCAGGAAGGAAACGCTTCGAAGATTCCAGCGCATTTTCCATGCATCGTCACATTTCTGGAACGCTTCGACCGGGATGTCCGCAAGCAGTCTCGTCACGGCCGCCTGAATCTCCGTAATCGACTAGAAATGGGTTCTTTTGACCAGTGTTGGTGATTGCCGAAAATTTGACAGAAGCTGCTCGATATTTATGCTATGTGGAATTTACCAAGAGAGAATCGCAAGTTGACAATTGTTGCAGAAAATCGAATAGATGATTCGACTTGATGACTCCCATAATAGGTTGCAATATTTCAAAACCCTTGTGTGAAGCATCCACATACATTTTCATAGACACAACTTATAGAAAGGTTATATGCACATAGTTAGAATAAGCGGCAATAGTAAAATGATTCTCTCGCAATTATCCACTACCCATACATAATCGGATCACGAAACGAGAATAAGCGACCGTTTGTTACTTCAGACAGAATCCCCACAGCAGCGAGCTAACCTTTGATTCTCAGACAGGTCATCGAGAGAAATTCGTTCTCGCACTGGTATCTATTCTATGTTAAATGAACCATGCCGGTTTTTTGTTGCTGCGATGATATCCGTCTCTCTTTGATGGCACTGATTGAATCGTGTGAAGAGTTGCTAGTGAGCGTTATTTGATATAATAAAAGCCATCCTTGCTTTTGACCACTGATTTTGTTCTAAAGTCACAGAGTGATGGTGGTGTGGCATGACGCGTTGATGGATCTTCACGGAAAGACCGAAATCAGCATTTTGGCGAAAAAATTAGTTGTTTTTCTGATTTTTGTTAGTTATTTTTTGAGACAACTAAAAAAATCTTACTTTTGCTAATTTAGATTTTTTAATTCTCATTCCCTTAACAATAATAATATATTTGGTGAAATGGCTATTTTTTACTTGAATTCACCAACTCAATGTGCTGTCATTTCATAGCTAAGGCACACTTCATTTCCATTCAACTAATTTTTTAGTTGAATTAGAGAAATAATGACTACTAGCCACTAGATGGCACACTACTAACGAAAAGAATTGTTCAGTCGCGGTTGTTTTTTCTATATTGGCAGGTATACATACGATGTTGTACTGGAGAAAAAGACATAAATGTTTCGTTTATGTCTTTTTCTCCAGTACAACATCGTATGTACTTCTTTTTACATATTTTTCTTCTAAAACGCTGTTTTCTTCATTCGACTTCGCGAAATCGACTCTCTCACTGAATACCTTGAGCACTCGGAAAACAAAAACCGAATACAAATAGTACACCGGACGGCGTAGCCCGGAAGGTAGGAATATACAAAAAACATCATTTGACATATACAATGAGAGTGCAACATTCGAAACTCACGTCACTGTTCCGCGTAAAAGCATTATTACGCACAATCGCTTCAAATGCGCACAAATTTTGAATAAATACATTTTCCACTAACAGTTTACGGCATTTTTACATATCGGTTTTGAAATTTAAATATGGATATATCGAAACACATGCGAAAAACATCAGAACAATTTGCAAGCAGTTTCAACGAGACTGTCCTTTTTAGCTTTGTTGTTGGATTGTTTTGCTTTGACACTTCCCATGAGTTTTCGGCTAATAAACTTGTTAATAAAACCAATTTCATTTTTGTGTTCTTTGTGAATTTTTGGAACTGTTTGATGCATGAACTAGAAAATTGACCATCGAAAAAAATTCAAAATAATTCTGTACATAGAACAAACAGTTGTGTGAAAGTTTTTTTCTTGCAGAAGTTGTAGTCAGAAAGAATCGATTCCAATTATGCGGATTGTTACACTCTACTTGACGACGGCAAAATTAGTATTTTTTTATTTTTATTATTATATCGTTTGTTTAAATCCAGCTTCAACCTAAATATGGTCCTTCACCGGCAAAATTAATATTTTGTAAAGAAATAAATTTATCAAAAAGCCATATTTCTATTCAAATACGTTAGAAAGACATCGTTTCACTATTAGATGGATTGAATATTCGTTTATGTATCTCCCAGATGGAAATATATTCGACGATTTGAAATTATTGATAAAAACCTAAAGAACAGAACATTGTAAACATGTTAAAAAAGTTTGTCATGTTTTATTTAAGGAGACATCACTGTGCGACATCGGTGTAAGAAGCATCTTCTAATTGTCGTAACTAATGTTCATTGTAATTAATGTAATTTCCAGTACGGTGAATGTTTTTCTCTCCTTATATATATTTCTATATATAAATAATGTCATTGTTTCGTAATGCTTACGTTTTTTCTTGTAACGGAAATAGTTTACAATAGAGTGGGCAAATGGTGTTTTATTATAAATCACCACAACAAATTAAGTTAGTGGACATTTCTAAAATTAAAATCTCAAAAAGATATGTACTATTCATAACAAATCTTAAATTAGAATTATCACTCAATATGGCGGATACATTCGCAATATTAGTCACTCACACAGCCAAGTAAAATTCCAAGTTTCAACACTTAAAACTATATCATAATTCATGAATCTCGTGTTGAATGAAATGTATAATTTCTAACACTCGAGCACGTAGGTCTCGGAAAATGTAAAGTTGTCGTATGTTCGTGACCCGACCGGGAAGAATTCTTAACGTCAGTAGGATCGTAGTACTGGCCAAGCAATGCTTCTGTACGCTATGAATCGACTGCGAAGTCTGCTAAAACAGTTAGGCTAAAAGACGGCTGAACCGATTTTCACATATTAAAATTCAAGTGAAAGGTCTTGAAACGCCACAGGAAACTCTAGAGTTTCATATCGATTTGACGTCCGATTCCGAATTTACAGGATGAAGAGAGTTAAAAACATTTTACCGCAACTTAAAGCGGTGAAACAGAAAACGTAAAAAATGTCTTAACTGGATTAACAGCACTTTCGATAGTCAATGTTATTCGTTTGGCCGTCTAAAACAAACCGATTCTGGCTATCCTTGTTCCTAGTTTCCGATTACAGAAGCACTGGAAACAGTCGTCAAATACTCCAAAATGGAACTCACTCTCTTTTCGTGGAGATGATTTAACGGAATTGTACAAACTGAGCTTCAAAATGGAAAAGACTTAAGACACCAATTTTGAATTTTGTGTTGCTTTCGCTCTTCACGTCAGAACGTGAACAAAAAGTACGGGTGTGTTATGTCAGAAACATAACTGGATGTCGTGAATACGAATAAAACTGACACGATTTTTTTATACTTTCGAATTCGAATTAATAGTTGATCGATTGTGTGAATTGTGAATCTTTCCCCCTTTTCACTACCAGAATTTTAAACGATTTTGACGTCGATTATCTCATTTCGGATTTGCATATTTCATTGAAAGGAACTATCAAGATACACCGAAACCTCCATTTACGAACCAAACGGGGGTTCGTAAAAAGAGGTAGTTCGTAAAAAAAGTTTACGTTATTTGGGATTTGGTTCGTAAGAAAAGTTTACGTTATTTGGGATTTGGTTCGTAAAAAAAGTTTTGTGTGATTATTGAGGAAACCGCGCATCATATGTTTATTTTCGGAACGGATGTGTAGAGTAAGTGCTAGAAAATGATGTTTGGGCTCGTTTCAAAATCCAAGATGGCGGCTTCCGGTTTATTGAGATTGCCTAAAACCCCTAACAATATGGGTATTTTCGGAACGGGATTGATGAGTAGATGCCAGAAAACGATGTTTGAGGTAGTTTTGAAATTCAAGATGGCTACTTCCGGTTTGTTGAGATTCTTTGAAAACCCTTACAATATGGATATTTTCGGAACGGGATTGATGAGTAGATGTCAAAAAACAATGTTTGAGGTAGTTCTGAAGTCCAAGATGACGACTTCCGGTTTCTTAATATTTCTTGAAAACCCTTACAATATACATATTTTCGGAACAGGATTGATGAGTAGATATCAGAAAACGATGTTTGAGGTAGTTCTGAAATCCAAGATGGCGACTTCCGGTTTCTTAATATTTCTTGAAAACCCTTACAATATGGGTGTTTTCGGAACGGGATTGATGAGCAGATGTCAGAAAACGATGTTTGAGGTAGTTTTGAAATTCAAGATGGCGACTTCCGGTTTGTAGATATTCCTTGAAAACCCTTACAATATGGATATTTTCGAAACGGAATTGATGAGTAGATGTCAGAAAATGATGTTTGAAGTGGTTCTGAAATCCACGATGGCGACTTTCGGTTTGTTGATATTCTTTGAAAACCCTTACAATATGGGTATTTTCGGAACGAGATTGATGAGTAGATGTCAGAAAACGATGTTTGAGGTAGTTTTGAAACTCAAGATGGCGACTTCCGGTTTGTTGATATTCCTCGAAAACCCTTACAATATGGGTATTTTCGGAACGGAATTGATGAGTAGATGTCAGAAAATGATGTTCAAAGTGGTTCTGAAATCCAAGATGGCGACTTCCGGTTTGTTGATATTCTTTGAAAACCCTTACAATATGGGTATTTTCGGAACGGGATTGATGAGTAGATGTCAGAAAACGATGTTTGAGGTAGTTTTGAAATCCAAGATGACTACTTCCGGTTTGTTGATATTCCTTGAAAACCCTTACAATATGGATATTTTCGGAATGGGATTGATGAGTAGATATCAAAAAACAATGTTTGCGGTAGTTCTGAAATCCAAGATGGCGACTTCCGGTTTCTTTATATTTCTTGAAAACCCTTACAATATGGGTATTTTCGGAACGGGATTGATGAGTAGATGTCAGAAAACGATGTTTGAGGTAGATTTGAAATTCAAGATGGCTACTTTTGGTTTGTTGATATTCGTTGAAAACCTTTACAATATGAGTATTTTCGGAACGGGATTAATGAGTAGGTATCAGAAAACGATGTTTGAGGTAGTTCTGAAATCCAAGATGGCGACTTCCGGTATCTTAATATTTCTTGAAAACCCTTACAAAATGGGTATTTTCGGAACGGGATTGATGAGTAGATGTCAGAAAACGATGTTTGAGGTAGATTTGAAATTCAAGATGGCTACTTTTGGTTTGTTGATATTCCTTGAAAACCCTTACAATATAGATATTTTCGGAACGGGATTGATGAGTAGATACCAGAAAACGATGTTTGAGTTGGTTCTGAAATCAAATATGGTGACTTCCGGTTTCTTGATATTTCTTGAAAACCCTTACAATATGGGTATCTTCGGAACGGAATTGATGAGTAGATGTCGGAAAACGATGTTTTAAGTGGTTCTGAAATCCAAGATGGCGACTTCCGATTTGTTGATATTCCTTGAAACCCCTTACCAGTGCAGTAAAGCTTCATTCAATTCAATTAAAATTGAATGTGGATCACATTGACGATCTCTCTAGTGCAGTAACTTCACTCTCTGACACACACAATGTTTGCTGACGGCCCGAACGGGCGGCATTCAGTTCATCACTCGTTTTTCTTCAATCGAAGCTCAGTTTAACCACAGTCAGTTGATCTCTTGAAGTAACAAAATATCTCTTTCAATAGTGTGAGAGCGGCCTTCATATGAGGTTCATGTAAACATTCGAATTGGCTCAAGATAATAGATGAAAGACTAATCAGATAGCTGAAATATCAATCACAGAATACAAATAAATTAATTGTTTCCTCCTTCAGTTTTCATTTTTGAGATTTTACTCCATTTATAATTCTATTCGTTCGAACTTGCTTACTACCAAGAGCGAAGGCAATGAAGGAACTAGACTACTTGGCACTTGAAACTGAGTAAGCCAAACCTCAAATACGATTATTCAACTGACGATGAATTCTGGGAGCTTCACTTGAAAATGGCAGCAAAAGTCAATTGAACTAGTAGGGATATGCTTACGGTCAGCGGCCATAAATATCATTTTCATCTTATATTATTCGATTGAAAATGAAATTTTACCGCACTGCCCCTTACAATATGGGTACTTTCGGAAAGAGATTTGAAAGTTGACGTCGGAAAATTATATTTGAAGTGGTTTTGAAATGCGAAACAGTGACTTCCGGTTTATCAGTATCTTTTGAAAGTTTTTGCCATTTTCCTTTAACTTGATATTCCTTTAAATTCTATACCGTTCCGAAAATATCCATATTGTATGGGGTTTCAAAGAATATCAACAAATCGGATGTCGCCATATTGAATTTCAAAACTACCTCAAACATCGTTTTCTGACATCTACTCATCAATTCCGTTCCTAAAATACCCATATTGTATGGGTTTTCAAGGAATATCAACAAACCGGAAGTCGCAATCTTGGATTTCAGAACCACTTCAAACATCATTTTCCAACATCTAATCATGAATTCCACACCAAAAGTACCCGTATTGCAAGGGTTTTCAAGAAATATCAATCAACCGGAAGTCGCCATCTTAGATTTCAGAACCACCTCAAATATCGTTTTCTGATATCTACTCATTAATCACGTTCCGAAAATACCCATATTGTAAGGGTTTTCGAGGAATATCTACAAACCGGAAGCCGCCATCTTGAATTTCAAAACTACCTCAAACATCGTTTTCTGACATCTACTCATCAATTCCGTTCCGAAAATACCCATATCGTATGGGTTCTCAAGGAATATTAACAAACCGGAAGTCGCCATCTTAGATTTCAGAACCACTTCAAACATCATTTTCCGACATCTAATCATGAATTCCACTCCAAAAGTACCCGTATTGCAAGGGTTTTCAAGGAATATCAATCAACCGGAAGTCGACATTTTGGATTTCAGAACCACCTCAAACATCATTTTTCGACATCTACTCATTAACCCCGTTCCGAAAATACCCATATTGTATGGGTTTTCAAGGAATATCAACAAACCGGAAGTCGCCATCTTGGATTTCAGAACCACTTCAAACATCATTTCTACTCATTAACCCCGTTCCGAAAATACCCATATTGTATGGGTTTTCAAGGAATATCAACAAACCGGATGTCGCCATCCTGGATTTCAGAACCACTTCAAACATCATTTTCCGACATCTACTCATCAATTCCGTTCCGAAAGTACCCATTTTGCAAGGGTTTTCAAGGAATATCAATTAACCGGAAGTCGCCATCTTGGATTACCAAAATACCTCAAACATCATTTTCCGGAATCTACTCTTTAATCCCGTTCCAAAAATACCCATATTGTAGTAGTTTCCATGGAAATCGCTTTCGATGAATGACAAAACCTCTTTTTACGAAGTAGGTTCGTAAAAAAAGTTTACGTTATTTGGGATTTGGTTCGTAAAAAAAGATTACGTTATTTGGGATTTGGTTCGTAAAAAGAGGTATGTAAAAAGAGGTAACGTATAAAAAGTGTTCGTAAACGGAGGTTTGGGTGTAGTGTACAGGATTTATTTCTGCCTTTTAGAAGGACCAAATTGTGGAATTCTTTACGATATTTAGCACAGTTCGGAACATTTTTCTCAACCGATTTTCGCACAGCGAAAAGTGCACCATGCAAATCAAATTATTTTGGATTTTCACTAAACTGGTGACTTTTACCTTCGATTTGCAAAGAAGTAATCTTAATAGTACTTCAGAAACATTTAGAGCCATTAGAATGGCTGATTTTATAAAATGTTGTAAACTTTTCGTTTTCATCTTTTCAATGCAAACGACCAAGAGCTCTAGCTAGCAGGGTTTGCACGAATGAAGCAGTGAAGATGAATATACCTGCTTTATGAATCATGTCGCTTTTGAGGAAGTGTGAGCCTTGTTGCTTTATTGAAAAGGCTGTCCATGCACGAGAATAGAAGAGAGCGAACAATATTCACCCCTACTACTGTTTCTCCTTCTCTCGGTAAGAGAGAAGCTCTAGCCCCATAATTCACTGCAAGCAAATTAGCTTCACGGTGCAAGATAGTGATGAAGATTAAATATTCAGTTTTCGCTAGCAGACTGATGACTGGCTCTTAACTGTCGCATGTTTCTTCGAGGTCCGAATGCAATTCACATTTATTTATACAAAATTGCACATACAGGTGTGCACTGCCACCGCTAGAGCGTTTATTAAAGTAAAGGTTTTGCTGTAATGGGGACATGTGTTTCTTGCAGCTCTCGAAGCTCATAGCAATACACAATGAAAATTCAATGGAAAAATGTTCATATATTTTAGCTGTATACCGGTACACTATAATTTGATCCAAGTATGTTTTGAATTTAAAATGATTTCGCGTACGAATCGGGAAAACGAGCACCAGAAAATATCAAACTTGGAGATGTTGACAGTAGCAAAAGAAATGTTGTTTTCGATGTGATCTTTTGTTTACTTGAAATAATCAATAAATAAACAAAATTGCGTTAATGTTGGCTTGAAGGTCACGTTTTTATTAACGACACCATGCGTCCGGTATAAAATCCAACACAGGTCTATGCTCTCACCGCAAACGACACGTCCATAGCCCTGACATGTGAACTTGTGTACTAGTGTTTTAAAATATGAAAGAAACCACAAACTACCTGGCAACGTTGCGGTTTTCCAATTGCGCGAACTGTCTACCGACGTACAGAGTCATTAATCAAAAGCTATTCAATAACGCAAACATTGCACGAAGCCGCTGGATTGGTCGTGGCCTTACAACGAGACAGAATTATCGCGGTCTGTAACTCTTGGCACATCATCCATCTTCCTCAGCAGCAATGATTGCGTTATATGATTACACATTATTCGCCGTATGCTGACCAAAAGATTCACTGGCTGGTGAGGTCTGAGCAAATTAGTTGTGAAAAAAACACTCTGTGGCCGTTCTGAAAAGTATCTGAATTTTGCGGTATCCCAAGAGTGTTACTTCCAATTACTGTCGTTTCGTTGGGAGGATAGATACTTATAGTGTTTATAAATAGCGGAATGTTGAATTTCTCAATAGATTCTGTTAATTAGAGTATTCTTCTGCTTCGATAGTTTTCATTGTTGGACAGCGCTGTAGCAGTTGAAACTTTGCTGGATGTTTATTTATTTCTGGATAAGGCGCAATGGTTCTGAAAAGAGATTAAATCGTACAATTGTCTTGATATTGTATTGGAAATGATTTGACCTATAATTGTTTATCTGAAATTATCTATTTCTGCCCTTCTCATATCGAAAGGTTATGCATTCACTGTGAAAACCGACTTTTGAACCGAGGCCCGGAGGGCCGAATGACATATACCATTCGACTCAGCGAACTGAGAACATGTCTGTGTGTGTATGTATGTATGTATATATATATATATATATATATATATATATATATGTGTAAGTGACAAATAATGTTACTCGATTTTCTCAGAGATGGCTGAACCGATTTTCATAAACTCATATTCAAATGAAAGGTGAAAAAAATTGTCACCCCCTTTTCTCAGAGAAGGCGCGATCGATTTTCACAAACTTAGATTCAAATGAAATGCCGTATGGTCCCACAGATTGCTGTTGGATTTTATCTTTATCCGAAATCGGGTTTCAGAATTACAAGCAATATGTGCTAATCTATGAGAAAATGCACACCCAATTTTCTCGGAAATTTCTAGAACGATTTTAAAAAACTAAGATGCAAATAAAAGGTCTTAAAATTCTTTAAAAAGTCCTCGAAAAGTTGATCCAGATCCGATTTCCGGTTCCGGTATTACAGTGCGATTAGTGAAAATTTCAAATTTCATGAGTATTTTTTCACAAGCGATGGCGAAACGAGGTGCACATTTGTATAGAACTTACTGCTAAATTTATCTTGTTGGCAGATTTGTTAGTTGGTGGATATATAAATCTACATTGGGGCTACTAGTTCTTGGTTTCCGTTTCCGGAAGCACCGATAATAGTGGAGAAAAGTTTCAAAACAGGAACTCACTACGATTTCTCAGCAACGGTTCAACCGATTTTCACAAATCATGATTCAAATTAAAGCTCTCAGTTTCCAAGAAGATACTGTGCAATTTGATCCAGATCCGACTTCCGGTTCCGAAATTATATGAGTATCAAAACTTTCAAACTGTCATACAAAATTATGCAAAATCGATACGTGCTGGTAAGGAAGACGAAAACGCCACCGCCTATCACACAGCTTGCTTAGTTTAATTTTGTGTGGTGTGCAGGGTTGTCACATTTAAATCTATATCAATTTGACATAACTGTTTCCAAATTGAAAAGGTGATGGTAATTTATACCAGATCTTGACAGAATTTTCTAGTGATGCTTTCGAAAATATGGTTAATATGAGAAAGGCATCATTACACCACTAGGTGGATTAAAAAAGTTTTTTAAATTTATATCGTTTAGTTATACCAGGCATTAACCTAATTATGGTTATTTGCCTAATGGAAAACTAATTTACTTTGCCTAAGCATCAAATCATTTGGTTTGGTGCTTGGTACTGTCCGACCTTGTTACCGCTCGTTCGGGCCTAAGTAAGGAAGACATTCTGGAAGACGGGTAACCGGATGCGGTTACAAGTTTGTAAGTGAGAAACCGCAGCTTCCATAATTAGGTTAAAGCCGGGTACAACTAAACGATATAAATTTAAAAAAACCTTTTTACCTTTTTCTATAAATATAAAAAATAGGTATAGAATTCGCTCAAACTTTCGAAAAATTTTCCGAGGCCCGGAGGGCCGAATGTCATATACCAACCGATTCAGCTCGACGAACTGAGCAAATGCCCGTGTGTGTGTCTGTATGTGTGTTGTCAACAAAGAGGTCGAGATCTCAGAGATGGCTGGACCGATTTTGATCAAACTAGTCGCAAATAAAAGATCTCCCCGTCACCCAAAACGCTATTGAATGTACATCTTCTCTGTCCATCAAACACTAGTCCTCTCGCTTTGTACCTATTTCTCCGATCAAGCATTGAGTAGGAGAGATGTTTGGATGTAAGGTATCGGTCGAGTGATGGCCAGGATGTGGACCATGTTCGATGTACGTTGCTACTATGTCTTTTTCGCATTTTAGAGTGACTAAAACAAGATCAGAGTGGCGAAATGGTAGCGCGTATGCACGGAATGCATAAGAACGCAGGTTCGAGTCCTGTCTCTGAGCGTATCTTTTTCCAAAAATTCATCTTTCCTGTTAGTTTTGAATGGTTTTGAGATCGGATGTTTACTTTTTGAGTTATACAAAGTTTTATGTCAAAATTTTCAGTTTTTAACAGTATCTGTCACAATTGACCTTGAAAACAGAATATGTTTTCAGACTTAGATTCCGCACGGTAGTAGCTATCCAACAAGCCATAGATTGTTAAAATCCGTCCATTTTTAACGGAGATATCGAAATTTTTGTATAAGCGGCTTTTCCCTCATATTCTAGCAGTAGAAGTTTTGATCGCTGTATGGCAAAGAAAGGCTTGGGAGCAACGTAAAACACGATTTTCTATACTGTTACATACAATTGTTTCTTAGTACCAAAAGACTGTGTACAGCATCTTTTTTCATGACATTTTGCCTCGGACTGATTTTAGCACGGTTCGTTTTTGGCAACATAATCGTTTGAATATGACATATTGGAAAGGTGGCAGTACTTCCGAATCCAGAACAATGTCATAATTATATTGATTAAAACTGCTTACAGCAATAAATGCTGGAAGAACATAACACCCATATACCATTCGAATCAGTTCGTCGAGATCAGCAAATGCGTATGTGACAAATAATTTCACTAAATTTTTTACCTTTTCCTCGAAGATGACTCAACCGTTTTCTACAAACTCAGATTCATATGAAAATTCGTATGCTCCTAAACAAGCTTCCTGAATTATGTTTGGATTCAACTTCTGGTTCTGGAACTACAGGATGATATGTGAAACGAAATTAAAATTGTGTAGCTCATTTTCCTCGTAGATGGCTGAACCGATCTAAGATTCAAATGAAATCTGAGAATCATGTAAGATTTGCTGATTTGAATAGTCGGCAACCAAATAAACTTATTTCAGTTTTCGATTTGGAAGGCACCCAAAAATTTAACTCGTACTACGATTTTTCAAAGATGTCTACAATGATTTTTAAACATTTTGAAACAAATGTAAACTACTCAGGTGAATTTGTCTGACTTCGGCTACACCGATTTTCGAATTCCGGCTCCAGTATCGAAACGTTTCTCAAAGCTCAATCGTTTTCTCAAATAAAACCAAATCGAATTTCAGAAACAAAAATTCAAATTAAAATAAACTTATAGTCCCACACAAAATTAATTAATTTTATCCAATGCTGACTTCCGATTCTGGAATTACAGGAGGATGAATTTTTAAAACTCAAACCGATATAGAAGATGATAATCCCGAAAAGCTTGAAAGTTGGAAGAGCTTGAAAACTATTGCAATTTATTCGTTATATGGCCATACGAATCGGTTTAGGTTATGCTGGTTCCTGAATACCGGCTCTAGAAGTATCTTAAATTACCGTAAATTCTAAAGTGGAGCTTACTTCGACATAGCATGGAATGTTTAATCGATTGTCCCACCTTTAGATAGAGTAATGAGTGATCAAAATGTCAAATTGCACCTTAAAAAAGACGGTCATTAAATTAATGTCATGAAAACCGAAGAATATTCATGCAAAAAACACATGCGGATTGATAAAAAAAGGTATCATCTCACTGCTAGGTGGATTAAGCACGTTTTTAATCTACGTAGTGGATGCCTTTCTCATATAACCTATATTTTCGAAAACATCACTAGAAGATTCGGTCAAGATCAGGAAGAAACTACCATTACCTTTTCAATTTGAAAAAGTTACGTTATACAGGAGGCATAATAACACAAAAAAATAATTTGATATATTCGAAATTACCACCCTTTCGGCGAAATGACCCTTTCGGCGAAATGACCTATTCGGCGAAACTACTTTCAGCGAAATGGCATTCGGCGAAACGACTTTCGGCGAAACGACTTTCGGCGAAATGGCTTTCGGCGAAATGACCCGCTCCCGTCAGAGAATACTTCGTCGGAGTAGCCTTTCCAATAATTATTGTGTACTCAATACATTGTTTTAAGAATGTTTGTTTCCTTCAAAAGCAGAAGATTACATGTAATCAAATTGCCAAACAGAAAATAAATACTTGACTACATATACGAGACCAATTCTCTGCATAACCAGAAAGTTATTCTTGCTTGACAACCCATTATTGCTATAACCTTGACAGCGATGAAAGGATTGCCTTGCATACATATGAAAATGGCTCCTCGATTCAGAAAAACTCACAATTGGGAAATGCAAAACGTTAAGCACATTCTCTTGCACGTTTTGCGAAAACCTTTCTGACAAAAGAAAGCACTCAAAAAATGAAATGAATTGTTTTACCACTTTCCATAGTTTGTAGAATTGTAGTGGGAGAAGCAGAAAAAAGAAAAAAAGACCAAGTCTTTCAACGTCTGCTGCGGTGATCCTTGAGGCAGGAAATTGCGATAGTCACCAGGATATCATCTAACAGACTTCTTCGTAGCAGAATGGTACTCCGGACGCTGAATGGTGAATGTTGTAATAATGTAAACTGGCATTTCCCTTTCTCTGGTTGCTTAAGCCACCAAGTGGATAACGGCAAAGCAGCCTTGTTCATTCCTATCCCGTATCCCATATCGGTTAGTCTGCAATACCTGCTGCAAATGGGTACGATTGCAAAAAACATGCAAAACGTTGATGGGAGGTTCACTACACTGTTACGACCGTCCGGAGTTAAATGGCAGCACCGTGCAGAATGGTTGCCTGCGGGGAAACTAGACATGCGATATTAATTAATTTTAATCTCTGGAGAACCAGTGGAGACGACGAAAGATAGCAGCATCGAATGTTCGTTTTATTTGGGGTTTCGTTCCATTTCGTATTTATCCTGGATAATTCAGGGGACGCTGATTACCCACAGTGGGATTATGTTTTTAGGGCCAGTGTCTGCCATTAGTGCGACTCGGTTCAATCGTTTGTTGTGCTTTAGTGATTGTTTTCGATTTTATCCGAAGTAAGAGTTCCATTCATCTGATTGCGTTGAGAGTCACATGTTGTATAAAAATGGACGAAATTTTAACATTTTGCAACAAAATTATAAGCATTCATTTATATTTTTCGAGAGACATACAAAAAAGCCGCAAAAGGTTAAATTGATCCTATTCTATTCTGTATTTGCCTATGTCATTTGGAAAATGAGCAACCGCCATCAGCTTGCTTAAACATTTGCAAAGGATGAACAGCTAAGGGAAATTATGTGCGCCGACATATTGCTGTTGAAACCAATTTAGTCCCCCCATCATAACATAGATGCAAGGTTCGAAAACTCCTTAAAAGCTTGTATTAGAATAAACGTGATATGTATTTCTATTCTTCAAACCACGCCCAGAACGACGTCGCGAAGCACTCTTAATATCGTGTCTGCTGTAGAGAGACCAAAAGGAATTGTTTATAACGATTTAGATCGAAACCAAAACTAACCCAATTCCAACCCCAACTACTATCAAATTTGGCTTTTACTTGAAGCGAAAACATCTTTAGGGAATAGAATCTGGGAACAGTTACTCTTCTAACTCAAATCAAATATATGGACAGTACAATAGTCACCATCTCCTTGTATTCAAACGGAAGAAGGAAGAGGTATGAATCTTTTGAAGATTTCGATGAGTTGCTGAAGGCACTGGGAATAAAAAAAAATTGATGAATATTATGGGACTGTTGATCCTACAGATTACACCGTAAGATAGTGATTTTAGGAGTTTTGTGATGATCAAAACTCCTCTGCCACTGACAGTATCAAAATTACATAAATGGAAGGTTGGAACCGGGTCAAAATAAACCACAATAATAATAATACAAACAATGTACTGGATGACCGGAAAGATTCTACAGATGAGAAAGATATTCTTCCTCTGGATCCCGCTCATATTTATTTAGGATTGAAAAGACGTACGCAAGTGCACTTTGGATACATGTTTAGCTGGATCCACTGTTATACACCAGAGAAATGAATGATTACCCGACAATGAATTGAACACGAGTGCTTCCAAGTGGCACGAGTGCCTGAAAGGAGTCTCAATGGTTCGGAAAGATTTACCGTGTTCACCTGATCTGGCTTCCTCGAACTATTATCTTTTCCCAAACCTGAAATTATGTTTGTGAAATTGATGTGAGTGGGACCTAGGGTTACATATTTCAGCTTACCAACAAAATAGCTAAACATCTCTTAGGTAATTGAATGGTTCCGGACCGTCGACAATGCTCAATGGTATAAACAGAATTTAGAATACTAGTTTTATTCCTTTTTAGGAACAGTACTCAATCCTTTGATTATAAATAAATGAACTTACTAGACGAAGATGTGTTATGAGATTTGTTTCGAATTTATGTGCTCTCCTAATTGTACGATTTATGAGTAAAACTCACCGGACAATTGTAATATTTCACAAATTTACGGATTATTTTTTAACTTTAACGAATGTCGGTAGTGAATGATGAACAAGTCAGTATAACAATGCAAGAAGATGTTTAATGCACTCTTCCGATCGTTCATCAAATGAAACTTTTACTTAACTAATTACTGAATGCTCAACTGTTTGAAAGTCAGTGAAGCGAATTATGCATAGTATGAGGAATTGTTGTGATTTTATTTTATTTTGAAATGAACCATAAAAATCGACTATCTTAAAACAGTATTTAATTTTTTATCTAGTTTGTAAATGATAACTGAAGAAGTTAAGTTCACTTTAAGCATAAATCAAATAAACATAGATTTCCCAGTGTAATTGTTGAGCAATCCGTGACACCAAAAGCACCGTCTGGTGAAGAATGGGTGGGTAAATGCTCCTAAAATGCATGCATAAAGTTGCCTGCGCATTTAACACAACCACTGTAGCTAATGGATAAAGGTACACCCGTTTCTCACTAGAGGTTCTGTTAGTGTCACCATACATTGGGAAATCTATGTTTATTTGATTTATGCTTTAAGTCAATATATTAGACAGATAAGTTTTATTATGAAAAAATGTATTGTTGAAAATTGTGGATTTTGACCCGATTTTATAGAATTACGTCAAATTCAAATTTAAAATAAAAACGTGCTTAATCTACCGAGCAGTGAGATGATATCTTTTTTATCAATCAGTGTTTGTTTTTCGTGTGATTATTTTTCATTGTGTTTTTCATGAAACTATATTATTGACCGTCGTTTCAAATGAATTGTAATTAAAAGTTTGGAACTGCAAGACGAATCGAAGATAGAAATTGTATGAAACCTTGAAATTATTCCTTTCAATCTAAACGTGTGACAATCGATTCCATGAGGTGAGGAAGTTATTATTTATGATACTTCTAGAAACGGTTTCCAAATACCAGCATAATCCAAAATAGTTCGTATGTCTATGAATTAGCACGACGAATTTAAATTGAAATTGAATTTGAAATAGTTTTGAGCCCAACTTTAAAGATTTTTTGGTATCGTCATCTTCTATGACAGTTTGAATTTTTAAAAATCCTGTAATTTTAAAATTAGAAGTCGGAATCGGATAAAATTCACCAATTTTGCATGGGGCCATAAGTTTATTTTAATTTGAATTTTCGTTTATTAAATTCGCTTTAGGCATCTTTTAGTTTCTCTATTCTCGATACTTTCGGAAACGGAATTTGGGAATCGGTGTAGCCGAAGTCAGTTAAATTCACCTAATGAAATGTTAAACATTTCATTACATTCGAAATTTTTGAAAATCAGATAAAATTTATTAAAAATCAGCGTAAAAGAAATCGTAGTGAGTTTCACATTAAATTTTTTGATACCTTCCGGGATCGAAAACAGAATATCAGTAAAACTGAAATAAGTTTACTTGGTAATCGACTCTCAAAACCTGTGAACCTGATAAGCCTAATAAATTTATGTGATTTTTTTACGCTAATCACCCTGTATCTCCTGAACCGGAAGTCGGATCAGATTAAAAAACAAACAGTTTTTATGGGACCTTAAGACCTTTCGACGGACCAAATTGGTTCAATCATCTACGAACAAAATGAGTGACATTATTTTAAATTCATTACGTATATGATCGTGTAGTTCCGGAACAAGAAATCGGATCCAAATGAAATTCAGAAAACTTATATGGAAGCATAGAACTGTTCACATAAGTCTAAGGTTGTAGAAATCAGTTAAGCCATCTCCGAGGAAAATTCTGGGAATTTTTTTTCACACACAAATTTACTTATCACAACGAACTTCTTCGAATGGTATAAGGGTGTAAGAAGTTAAATTCTTCCAGCAATTATTGTTGCCAGCAGTATAACAGTTCGGCTGAAAAGTTCGTATCGTTTAATAGAAACACACATTTTTTTGCCAAAATTCGTTTTTATTATTCAACATAATTGCCATCAGAGGCGATACAGCGATTATAGCGATCTTCCAACTTTTCGATACCATTTTTGTAGTAGGATTTGTCCTTTGCCTCAAAATAGGCCTCAGTTTCAGCGATTACCTCTACATTGCTTCTAAATTTTTTACCAGCGAGCATTCTCTTGAGGTCTGAGAACAGGAAAAAGTCACTGGGGGCCAAATCTGGAGAATACGGTGGATGAGGAAGCAATTCGAAGCCTAATTCGTTCAATTTCAGCATGGTTTTCATCGACTTGTGACACGGTGCATTGTCTTGATTGTGAGCTCACGCGGCACCCATTTTGCACAAAGCTTTCTCATATCCAATTATTCGTGAATAATATGTCCAACACGTTCCTTTGATATCTTTAGGGTGTCAGCTATCTCGATCAACTTCACTTTACGGTCATTGAAAATCATTTTGTGGATTTTTTTCACGTTATCATCGGTAACAGCCTCTTTTGGACGTCCACTGCGTTCATCGTCTTCGGTGCTCATATGACCAGTACGAAATTTTGCAAACCACTTACGAATTGTTGCTTCGCCCGGTGCAGAGTCTGGATAATACTCATCAAGACATTTTTTGGTATCGGCGGCACTTTTTTTCATCAAAAAGTAGTGTTTCATCAACACACGAAATTCCTTTTTTTCCATTTTTTTCACAATAACAAAAGTAGCTTCACTCAAAATGCAATATCTCACAAACTAATAATCAGACAGCTGTCAAATTTATACACGTATCTTTTGATGGATGGTACTAACTGAAAATGGTATGGATTTAATTTTAGTGGCGCCCTCTCATAGAAACGATACGAACTTTTCAGCCGATCTGTTAAATCAATATAAATATGAAATTGTTTTGAATTTGAAAATATTGCTAATACATATATCATGTTCGAACGATTCTTTTGCCAGAAACGAACCGTGCTAAAATCGAAACGTCATGAATAAGGGTGATGTGCATAGTATTTTAGGTGCTAAGAAACAATTGCATAGAACAGTATTGAAAATCGTGTTTCACTTTGCTCCGAAACATCGTTTTTTCATCAAACGCTAAAAACTCCTACTACTGGAATAAGGGGAAAAGGGGCTTATACAAAAATATCGATATCTCCGTTAGAAATGGACGGATTTTAACAATCTATGACTTTTTGGATAGCTATTACCGAGCGAAATCTAAGTCTAGAAACATATTTTGTTTTCAAGGTCGATTGTGACAGATATTGTCAAAAAATTGATAATTTTTGAAAACAAATTTTAAAACAACATTATTGAAGGCATCAATCTAATTTTCCTCAACACTGGATGTTGTGTAATGGTAAACTCCAATCGCGAGTTGTTATGAATGGAAATTGGTTTAAATACTACTGATTAAGAGTTCCTAAGTACCTTTTCTCCCATTATACATTACAAGTAGTTATACGAATTTTCCTACCAAAATCACAGAATTGCGGAAGTAAATGATATCCTAATGGTAATAATCAAATCTTGTGTATAATCGGGCTGAAAATTTCAATTTTTATAATATGTTTATTTTTTTACAATAATCTACATCTCAAGAGTAAAGTCACCTCGTTATTTAGCAGACTACTCGACTTTTAATCTAGAGATAGGCAACACGGTCTTCTGGAAGAAGTGAAAAACTGTTTTGTTTAAAAAACTGTTTTGTTTTTAAAAACGATAGTTCTCTAATCTCTTCAAAATAAATAAAAGTGATTGAATTCTATACGAAAGTGTATTAATATTTGTATATTTGATTAAATACATGCAAAAAAAATTACTGCGTTTCAATTTGAAGGGCTTGTTATTAACGAAATATAATTGTTTGCATTCATATGGTTTATGCAGGAACCTAGTTCTTTTGGTCTCACTTCGGTTCTGCAAAGTAATATCACAGAAAAAATAGTGCGACTACTGTGCAATACTGCTGTTATAGAGACGCAAAAATTCGATACGAAAGCTTCACTTTTCATCCTATTCTTGGAGCCAATGCATCGAACAGAGATAGCAGATCTCACTCCAACTAATGGCTGAGATGAATGTCGATACCGTTACCCAACTTATCACTCAGAATTATCCTCACGATTGGCACATTGTCGCAAAGCTGATTTACCGGTAGCCACACCTGCCAATGAAAATGAATTTGCCCGTTTACATAAGAAATCGTTGAAAAGGTGGAATAATTAGAAATTTTCCTACCGATTTGACAGCTCTTGCTGAATATATCATCTCTAAACAAGTAGCGCCTTCACATTTCAATTTTGCGACAATATGCCAAGTAAACAATAATAATAAACGAATATATATCATCTTAATGCTAAGTACAGTTAAAACTTGGAATGAAATTCGCATAATGGATTACTATAGGGTGCATATCAAAACAGTAAGATTGTAGTCGCCTGTGTTGCACAATAACAGTGCGAAGAGTTGCACAATAACAAGGCAGTTCACAAAAGGTATGTAATTATATGTATGCATTTAGAAAAGTTTAAAGAATCAACGTGAAGCAATGCTTTCCGAACTAACTTTGGTCCGCTAATCTGCATCCTTGTTTTTGTTCTTAGGGAACGCACGCGTGTCGAAACTGCAACTAGATGAAGCTCCTTTGTCATTGTCATCATCTTAACAAAAAGCAAACTTTCGAAACAATAAAACAATATGCAGCAAACTTTTTTCGCACAGGACGGTAGCAGCTGGTGCCTCGCTGGATGAATTTTCCGGATGGGGAAAGGATGTAAAAAAATTCGAAACAATTCAAAAACCTTCTGCGTTCAGATAAAGTTTTTCTCCCACTTTCAAGACGCTTACTGATTTCGCTTACCGCCGATATTCGTTCGAATAACAGACATAGACAAAGACTCGCAGATTGGCATGGATTTTATTTAAGACTTCTATAAACATCTTGATTACAAATTTATTTCTCTGCGTAATTTTCATCGTCGTCAGGATTGTTGGTTTTGTTACTTGTACGTTCAAGAATTCAATTATTTTGTTCGAGAACTGCATTGTTTAGTGACTATCATTCAGAAGGGCGGCAACGAACGTGGATCCCTACAGGCAGCTGTAAATATTTGGAACGGATAAAGGAGGACATTGTGCAAAAAAGAAGCTGTGTGTTTGATTTGAAGACTTATTGATTGAGATATCGATCACGGGATTGAAAAGTTTTACGTGACAAAGTTTCGAAAGTGTCGGTATAAAATAAAATAAAATTATGTCCTAATTACAAGGACCATCGCTTAGTACACGTAGGAGGTCTGTCCAATTCTGTCTGCTTAGGGCTGTCGGGGTCCATCGTAAGAGGAGAAAGCAGTCGGTCGTCACGAGCATGAAATTTCCGAAATCAAAAAAAATTTTTTTTCGATGTCTTAGAAATGCATGAAACGTCGAGATTTAGTGTCATCTTGAAAGAATTTTTTTTTCGGAAAATCGACTTTCTGGGACTTCTAAGACGTTAGACATAAAAAAAATTCAATTTCGGAAATCTTATGTATCCCTATGGTAATTTTTCAAGATCGAAAATTTTCAAACCTTAACCCCTTACCTATGTCCGATTTAGCTTAAATTTTTCATGGGGACTTTTTTCGACGTGCTTTAACTTTTGAACAATAGCGCTTAGCGAAATTAGAAGTGATCCCAAAAGATTGGCACCCTTATATACATTAGAGTGATAAAAAACGTTTTTGCCTTTCTCATATAGAAAGGCTATACAATCACTGCAAAAACCGACTTTTGAACCGAGGCCCGGAGGGCCGAATGTCATATACCATTCGACTCAGCTCGACGAACTGAGCAAATGTCTGTGTGTATGTGTGTGTGTGTGACAAATATTGTCACTCACTTTTCTTGGAGATGGCTTAACCGATTTCCACAAACTTAGATTCAAATGAAAGGTCTTATAGCCCCATACATAGTTCCTGAATTTCATTTGGATCCGTCTTCCGGTTCCGGAGCTACAGGGTGATATGTACAAAAATTGTGAAAAAAAGGCATTCACTTTTCTGCGAGATGGTTGAACCGATTTTCACAAACTTAGGTTCAAATGAAAGGTCTCATAGTCCCATACAAAGATCCTGAATTTCATTAGCATCCGACTTCCGGTTCCGGAATTACAGGGTGATATGTACCAAAAAGGGGGAAATAATGCATTAAAAATGTGAAAAAAATGTCACTCACTTTGCTCGGAGATGGCTTAACCGATTTTCACCAACTTAGATTCAAATGAAAGGTCTCACGATCTCATACAAAGTTCCTGAATTTCATTTGGATCCGACTTCCGGTTCCGGAATTACAGGGTTATAAGCACCAAATATGTTAAAATAATGTCACTCACTTTTCTCGGAGATGGCAGAACCGATTTCCACAAATTTAGATTCAAATGAAAGGCCCTATGTTCCCATACAAAGTTTCAGAATTCTATTTGGATCCGACTTCCAGATCCGGAACTACAGGGTGATATGCATAAGAAATGTGAAAATAATGCAATAAAAATGTGAAAATAATGTCACTCACTTTTCACAGAGATTACTAAACCGATTTTCACAATCTTAGATTTAAATGAAAGATCTCATAGTCGCATACAAAATTCCTGAATATTATTTGGATCCGGCTTCCGGTTCCGGAATTATGGGGTAAAATGTGCAAAAAATTGTGAAAATAAGTGCACTAACTTTTCTCACCGATTTTCACAAAGTTAGATCCAAATGAAAGGTCTTGTGGTCCCATACGAAATTCCTAAATATTATTTGGATCCGACTTCCGGTTCCGGAATTATGGGGTAATATGTGCAAAAAATTGTGAAAATAAGTGCACTTACTTTTCTCAGAGATGACTGAACCGATTTTCACAAACTTAGATTCAAATGAAAGGAATAGTGGTCCCATACATAATTCCTGAATATTATTTGGATCCGACTTCCGGTTTGGGAGTTATGAGGTAAAATGTGCAAAAAAAAGAAAATATGTGTTCTAACTTTTCTCATAAATGGCGTCACCGATTTTCACAAACTTAGGTTCGAATGAAAGGTCCTGTGGTCCCATACATAATTCCTGAATGTCATGCGAAACCGACTACCGGATCCGGAAATATAGGGTAAAGTGGGTTAAAAATATTATACCATCACTGAAAATGGGGAAAAACCTTAAAAAAAATCTAAGTCGACGTCAAATCTTTTCCAATCGATAGTTTTTGTCAGTAGACGGTCAAACAAACCGATTTCGGTTATTCTTTTAAGAATCGAAGAAAATTATTTTGAAGAATACCACAATGTTATGTATGATAGTAAGATTGATATGAGAAAGGCATCATGACACCACTAGGTGGATTAAAACAGGTTTTTGTCGGTTACGTCACTTATACCATTATATCTCCGGAACCAAAAGTCACAGCCATTTGATCTTCGAACTTGATCAATGGCCCAATAGTAGCTTTCAAACGAGCATAAGTTTGTTAAAATCGGTTCAGCCATTTTTGAGAAAATTGAGAGCGTAAAAATATCTTCGAAAAGTGCACACACACTACGTCACTTATCTTTGGAACCTAAAGTGACAGTCATTCGATTTTCGAACCTAATTTACCAAAGCTTGTTGAAATCCGCTCAGCAATCTTCAAGAAAATTGAACGGAAAGACTAAACGGACGTTTTGTCGGTTACGTTGCTTATACCATCATATCTCCGAATCCGGAAATGTCAGTCTTACTATGTTTAAGTCGGCTAATTTTTGTCTATCCCAATAATGAATGGAATGGCATTTTCCATTAGAATGATTGAGCTGTGGTTTCTATATCATAACCAAAACTCCATACTTCCTCACCAGGTATGACTTTCTGGAGTAATTTTAGATTGTTTCAGACAGAATTCAACAGCTCTTAAGCAATGTAAATGCTATGCTGTTTTTGGTCGGATTTCAGCTATTGGAATTGCATCTTGACTAGAACGAAATACGCAGCGACTCGTCCCATGCCCAAACTCTTGATAATAATCGAACGGCACGTTATAAATTGTTTGAACGAAATTATTGGAACTATTTATTAGTCATTGATTATCTACCTTATCTAAGGAATTAACTCATGAATAATAATTGTCGTGATGCTAAATTTTCTTGACCCGAATCATTGGATATAAACATATGTACATTAATCAATCTGCAATCACTGTAACCGACATCTAATTCAGCAGTTGGAATGGTTTTTCGGCATGGCTGAAGTGACGAAAAGAATAACAATGAAGGATAAATACTAATGCTATCGCCTTCTGCATTAGTAGCGGAATGAGAAAATCGAAAGTTTTTTTTATAATGTTTCAATCCATTTGATGCAAACATTGCATTGAAGCGGGGCTGGTTAATGTAACGGTGACTTCGGAACATGATTTGCTCTGTACACGAAATGGGTCACCAATTTTTCTAAGTCCTAAACTAGTTATTTGTATGTATAAACAAAATACATGGAAACATCTTTTTTTGGCAAACCGCAAAAAAAAAACAAACAAACCAAACAATGGGATTTGGGATAGTTTAAACACACTCACGGTCGCCTGCTAAGCAATTTTTGTAAGCTTTTTCTTCAAGGGTTTAGTCGATGTATTTGGCCATTATTTTCATTGTTTCCTCTAAGAGCATAAATAGTACGATCCTGTTGCAGGAATCAGGAGAACAAATGAATTCCCTTATCATGTTTGACACTAGTATCTGTGAAAAAAATCGATTTAACGTTATGATAAAATTGATAAGCTTTCCATCGGCGGTGGTCAGCTGTTTCTTTTGGATATGCACTTAGAAGGATAGTAATGCCCCGGTAGCCAATAAGCACATACTAATGCCGCATTATGACAGAAAATAATCGCTAATTGGCATTTCAATCGCACTTGAGACTAAATTAAGGCCGATTTTCTCAAAATATACGGCTATTCATGGTTGGTGTGCATTCTGAAAACTGAATAATGATTGATTTACAACAGATGAACTTTTGCATTGCGGATATAGCGCTACAAGCATGTTTGGTGCTCATAAAATGCTATTTTAATGCCATTATTAGTGCTTATTGGTTACCTGGGTGGTTATCTGAAACAAACGTTAGCACCAGCTCCGAAATGATGAATTTCTATCAGGAAACTTGATACTTGATTACAATTCAGAGCCGTAGTGAGCGATTCTTTCGCCCGAGGCGAACTCAACAATATTCGCCCCACAATTTCTTTTAAAAGTACCGTGAAGACGACCGACGACGATTATTTTATTTTTCAGTAAGGTTAACCCAAGTAACATTTTGAATTTAAATAAATACTTGTAGAAATCTTTAGTGTTACATCTTAAATCTTTTTTGAAACTACAAACTCCGCCAGTGAATAATTTTTCCTTTCGTTTATAAAGCAGGAATTTGTATGAACCTGCGTTAAATCTATTCCGAAATGATTCAAAAATCAAGAAAGTTTTAAAACCGGTTTACGATCCACATTTAATTTATTCGGAGGAATTCTATAGTAGAATCTATTTACGACTTGGAGAATTTTTCTGATGAATGCCTTTTCATTTTTATCGTGAGTATATGGATAAAAAAATTATAACTATTTGCCTTAAAATAAATGCGCTTTTTGCAAGAGTTGCATGATTTACAAACATATTTTTTGTGATTCATCGTATTTTGTTCGTCAAAACTTGGGTGTTCTGGAAATGAAACATGAAAGTTGATCATAATTCCTCCTATTTGTATTATGAAGTTTATTTGATGTCAATTAATGCTACAGTAGAACATCAAAATTGCGGCCCGTCCCCTGATTCTAGTTATACTATTTTTGGTGAGTTGCAATGCAATCAAATACCAATGGTAAGGCCAAAATCTTGCTAAGTTATTAGTCCGCGCAAAAGGTTTTATAAAAGCTTTAAAAATAACCTAAAAACTTATATTTCTTGTCAAACGACGAATTGATTATAGCTTTCATGAAACAGATGAAAACTTAAAGACACTCGAATTGATACTTGGGTATATGTTATATGTGCACAGCATGAAACACTACAAGGGATAGTCCTTTGGGTTGGTTCGAACTGTTGACGCAGTGTGTGTAGTCGCTATTGATTTCTGTTTTGAACATTCAGGAAGCAGTTATCTTTTCTGTTTCTCATATCCATTTTTGTATCACGGTTAAATATACTCTTTTAGATTTTCTATAATGTACCGTTAGTTTGTTTATGTTGATTTTGCGAGATGTGTAAGGCGAACGGCACTTAAAAATGCACAGAAGTCTCATTTACTGATGAGAACATAATCCTTTACCAAGGCGTTAACGAGCCGCACAGAGTGTAAGTCAATACTTATCGTCATCACTGTTAAAGACTGTCCCTGAAAGTATGGACGCACTTTGATTTCGCTGTAAATTATTCACAAGTGTTAGATATTCAAATTTTATTCGATATACTGATAATATTAGACGACAACAACAGAATATTATTCTCAACATTTACTACTTAGCCATTGTAGACTAGCTGTCGCACCTTCTTGCGAACTTTCCTCATTAAATTCCGTACAGACTTCTTGGCGACAAGATTTGACACTTTTTCCAATCTTTTTCGAATTGTTGAATGGTTTCGGCTGCCGAGACATGTTTCCTAAGATGTGCCTTCGTAATGCCCAAAATTCCTCAATTATTCGAAGTTGTGGGCAATTTGGTGGATTCATGTCTTTTGGGACGAAAGTGACATTTTTGGTAGTATACCATTCTACCGTTGATTTCGAGTAGTGGCGAGAAGCAAGATCTGGCCAGAAGACAACAGGATCCTTGTGGCATCGAATCATGGTTAGAAGTCGTTTTTGTTAACATTCCTTGATGTATATTTCGCTGTTCATTGAAGCAGTGGTGATGAAGGGTTACGAAATCTTACCGCAGCTACAAATTGCTTGCCAGACCATAGCTTTCTTACCAAATTCAATCGATGTCTCGGACTGGTTTAACACTTGCCCTTCTCGCACCGTATAATATTGTGGTCCCGGAAAGGATTTGTAATCGAGTTTCACGTAGGTTTCGTCGTCCATGATTATGATGTTCAAATTTTCAGCAAGAATCGTATTGTACAGCTTTCGAACCCTCGGCCTGATCGATGCTTCTTGTTTCGGACTACGTTTTGGTTGTTTCTGCTTCTTATAGGTTCGAAGATTCAAACGTTTTTTAGCACGAAGAACATTTGACTTCGAAGTGCCCACTTTTTTGGCCACATCCCGAACTAAAACCTCCTTCTCTTGCTCGAACGCCTTCAGTATACGTTTATCCAACTGAGGGTTAGCAGGACCTTTTTTCGACCCGTTTTCTGTTTATCCTCAAAGGTGTTATCCTCACCGAACTTTCTGATTGCATTTCGCACGGCTTTTTCACTTACTCCTTCCATTTTTGATATCTTTCTCAGTGACAGTCCGCATTTTATGCACCATTTGTACACAATTTTTCGACGTTGTTCTGCTGAAAGTCCACGCATTTCGAAACAAACTAATCAGAACGAATAAACAACTGCACAAGTGGTTAGAGAAGAGTGTAAACAACAGGACGCAGCCATAGAAACTGACAGATTCTGAACCATTGCGAAATGGCAGCGGTTTTTGGTTGCGTCCATAGTTTCTGGAACAGTCTTTAAGGGAAGCTATGAGAGCGGCTTGGTAAACACAGAATATTTCACATAGTTCGTTATTAATTGAAGTTTCCACCATCAATTATCTTTAATATCTTTATCTACTCCAAACGATGTGGCCTGATCTCTTTTTAAATTGCGGGTTTCAATTGCGTGTTTTGAAGGCGCACTCCTATTTAGCAAACAAAAACATAATTCTATGTCAAAATGTGCGATACAAGTGCAGTTAATAATAGCACAGAAATCTACGCACATGTACCTACATTTTATTGAATTTCGATCTCTCAATAGCAAATTTTCGGAAATAGGAATTAGTGAATAGAACTTACTTTACTATGAGGTGCCTTTTCAAAATTTACCTTCTTGAAGAGTTTTGGATCGTGAGAATGTCTTGTTGTATCTATCGTCTTCGGAGATATGATCAGTAATTTGTGGTAAAATTTTCGCTAATAACTTGAAATTTTAATTTTATAAAAAGTTTCATGTGTATGGAAAGTCAAAATTTTTTACTTTGTATTTTTTCTAGCCGCACTCTTAGAAAAAATGAAATTTACGCTTGACGTAAATTCAAGTATGCCGTAATTTCTTCGGTGATGACACAATATTACATTCACTAACATGTAAACATAAATTTTGCGTCTGTATCGATATGAGTTTCATCTAAAACAATTGTGAAGTTAATGATATGACTTATCTTTGAATGCTTTGTATTGTGAATGTAAGTGCATTACGACGCTCCTTTTATGTGCATCTATAAAGATGTAACAATTTTTTAGTGTGCGGGGTAATTGACAGGTTCAGTTCAGACCAATCCCATGTAATGTTCTGAAATTCGGTTTCAGAATCCAAGATCACATTTTTTTCATTCCTGATTTCAAATTTAGTTCCTCGTCCTTAATCCAAGGCCAGAATTTAGTCCTAGATTTCTGGAACCGAAGCTGAATTTCAGCACTCGACTCTATGTTAAACCTGCACAGAAAAAAATAATGAATTTTGCAGGTGACAGAACTCTACAATCGATACAATTCACAACTTCTTATTTTTTTAAATAACGCAATAATCCACTCGCACAGAATTTTACATGTTCCGAGTGTAATTTGCACTCGGCTACCAAGTGCCGCTGTATGGATTTATATTTATCAATTATTCAAAGACCAGATTTGAGCTCTGCGGTTCAGTCGAGTAGCCGATGTGCTTGTGATCTAATGTTTCTCGGTTCAAGTCGCGCGCTGCTGCTATCGATCTTTTGTTTTTATTCCATTCGGATTCAAGACATGTAATTTTCAATTCACAAAATTTTACATGTTCTTGAATATAAATTTGTGTGAAATATGACGGTCCATTTATGTGCATCTGATAAGATGTAAAATGAATTTTTCGAACTGTGTGGATTTTGAAAACGAAATCTGAAATTGAGATCAGGATCTTGTTTCTGAACCTGGACTTTGAAACTAAATTTTGGAAATGATCTTTGAAACTTAATTCTGGAACTGAAACTACACTCCAAAAAAAATTAAATTTTACGCGTGACTCAATCCCTCATACGATGTAATTCATAAAGACCTAATTTGTCAAATGACGGAAAAAATTATTTGTAATGACTTAATGTTAGATGAGCTTGAATTTTACTGGTTTCGACTGTAACTTGCGTTCTACTAGCAGGTGCGACTGTATAAATTTAAATGCACCTTTTACCGGCCAAGCAGATGCATGCTTCTGTGACTCAGTCGATTATCAGACGAACTTGCGATCCAATGATTCTCGGTTCAAGTCGCGGTGGGTTGCTACAAAATTCTTTTTTTTATTATTTCAATGAATTTCATGTCATGGAGTTTTAGACACAATATTAAATGTTCTTCCACGTGAATTTCCGTGAATTGCGACGCTCCATTTATGTGCATCTAGAAAGATGTAAAAAATTTTAAGTGTGGAGAATTCAGTTACGAAGTTCGGTCGAAAATTTAGTTTCAGAATTTTAGTTTAGAATTCTGAAACTGAATTCTGAACCTGAAGTTCTGGAACTTCAGGCCGAAATCCATGACCAGGATTCAGATCCAAAACTTAGTTGTATTTTAAGAATTCAGTTCTAAAATGCATTCAAAAATCCACGTTCAGAATTCAGTTCCAGAAAGCAACTCTAATTTGGATTCAAATGTCAGTTCCACAATTCTAGCAGTGTAACTGAATTCAGGAATTAGATTCAGAAATTTTTTAAACTAAAATCCGGATCTAAATTCTTAAACTAAATCTCGTAGTTGAATTCTGGATCCTAATTTGAAAACTGAATACTAGACCGGAACTCTGTAACTAACATTCAAACTAGAGATGGTCGGGTATAGAAATTCTTATACCCGAACCCGACCCGTACCCGAGTGATCAACAAAAAAATTTACCCGGACCCGATAAAAAATAAAAATAAATTACCCGCCCCGTACTCGATTAAAAATTACCTGTACCCGTACCCGACCCGAATGAGTAGTAAAAAGTTTACCAAAATTCAGGATGGAAAAAATAAAGTGTTGTAGATAGCAAGCCGTATCAGGCTCTAGTTGGTAAGTAAAATACATTAAAATGCTTGTTTACATTTAAGCATATAATTACACTGTGAAGCATGAATAGAATTCCAATGTCATTGGTACTTTATACTCATTTACAAATGTCAACAAAAGGGAGTAATATCTACTCAAATTTTTCGAGAAGCATATTTACCCTAAATGTCGTAATACCCGTTGTATTCAATTGTGGGTAGGTATGGTTTTTACGAAACAGTGCGACTTTTGATCCGATTCTTTAGAACCACAAGTAAGCGTGCTCATTATCTTGACACACAAATAAAAAATTACATTCGAATCACTTGTAAAATCACGTAAAATGGTTCCAAGTGTCAAAATGAATTTTATATGTGACGAAAATGAATGTTATGCGAACAAAAAGAAAAAATCCCCTAAAATGAATAGAGTATCATCGGTTCTTTTACGGAATTGACCAAACATCAAATAATGTACGCGTATTCCCGGTGTGAAAAATTCAATTTTGAAAATGGTGAAAAGTAAGTCCTTCAAGTGTAAGTAGTTTGAACATTCGTGAGAAATTTTTTTTTGTTACAATTTTTTACTGCAAAGCAAAATGAATTATGAATTTGATTTAAATTAAAGTTCAGTTCCAAAACATATGTTCAAAGCTCAGTTCTAGAATTCAGTTTGAAAATTCGTTACCTGAGTCCAGTACCCGAATCTAGTAACAAAATTGAGTTTCAGAGCTCAGATTTAGAATTCAACTCTAGCATATTGATTCGAAATGTGGACGAGTTCTAGAATTCAGATGTTTTAATATCAAAGAAACTGAACCATAAATTTTATTCGTATTCACCTATCTGCTTTGCATTCAGAAAACCAATGCTTTTTAAAAGGTTTGCAGGTTTGTTCTCTGGGAAGGTCCAAGTGTACACTAACAATCGAGAAAAGGGCGTCTCTTGTTCATGAAAAATAATTGTTACGGTGGTCACTGAATGGCGGTTCTGTATTATTAATGGCTGCTGGTAACAGTGGTAATACTATCTGAATTATCTGAAACTTGATACAATTTAAATGGGTTTCCCAGGAAAAGTCGTAAAGAATTAATTTCTTGATAAACTACTATTAATACAACTAATTTTTACCAATTGCATCATGTTTTGGCGCCTCATGGATGTTGGCACCCGAGGCGGTCGCCTCACTCGCCTCACCCTCACTACGGCACTGTTACAATCTGATCAAATATCACAAAGCGAATAGTTGTTATTCCCGTTCTTACGCATCAGTTAAATTATATTTGTGTTTCTGTTACTACCGTATCCTGTCATTTTACTGAGTTCTTATTTTGATGTTGGTTTTATTTGAAAACAAAGGTAAAACTGAAAGTATATTTTCTACAAACTAGTTTCTTCAAAATGATTTTTTATTCGAATCTATCAATTCAATGCTTTTTTGTGCTTGTCGTGGTATGAAGTTAATTATGAAATAATGACTTTGGCATCTTAGAACCAACTCAATGTGTCGTAATAATTATACGTTGCATAACAAAAATATGACCAAGTTTGTCTTACTCATTTTTTAACTGCGTACGCTTTGCATATGTTTAGCAGTTATGCTTATTCATACTCTGGTGTACATCTTGAAACTCAGTGAAATTTCTTGTAAATAATACAAACAAAATGACTTACTTCCCGTGCACGGAGAAGCTACTGAGTATTTCCACTAACAAATTGAATCAATGAAAATTTTGCATAATTTCATTACACCTTCCTCGTTCAAATCATTCGTTTATTGTCAGCATAACAACTTGGGGGAGCTGTTAGAATGTTTTCCTCTCTGTTTTCTGTGGTGAACGAGCCCCGAAAAAATACACCCAAGATAAAAGGAAAGATGATCGAGCCGTGCCCATCCTCAGATGGCTCAGTGTGGGTGATATCGTTTTCCGAGAAAAATGAGTCAACCCCTGGAAGCAATATAAGCTTTCCCCGAGTCGGCACTAAAGTTGATACATGTGTTGAAATGTACGACGTATTTGATACGGAGTGAGTATCGGCACACGCCGAAACGTTGAAATTCTACCCAGATCATTCTGGTAGGATGAAGTGATTTTTCTTGTTGGCACCGTCCATATTTCAGACTTCCGGATTCGATGGTTCGGAAGCTTCGCTGAAGCATTCACTGACTGGCCCTTGGTTTGTTAAATATTCATGGGCTATCAATCACGGGATGCCGGCTGTCCTTTTTTCCAGGAAAGTTCCTTCAAGACGTGGAGAATATTCTAATTCACACCAAGGAGTGAGGATTTACAAATTGAATATGTTGGTATTTTGCATCATTTAGGAACAAAATGCTAAACTGAATTAAAGCCAGATGTAATTTGTCGTTGGAGTTTGTTTGCTAAATTGAGCTGCTTTGAAACTAGGAAGTTGACAAATAATGCTGTCTGTCTGAAATGTACCAGTTTTCTTGACTCTACAAGCTTTACTACATCTTTTCTATAGCTCATACAATGAAACTTTCGGAATCTTTTTGTGTACAGATTGAGCGTCTCTAGCTATAATCCATTTGGACTATAGAACTCTTTGATCAAAACTTTTAATGATATTTACGCACCATTCCTGAAGTTGACAGAAGGTGGTGTTCCTACAGTATCGGGCACGTATTCATACACATGTCATCGTTCGACAAAAATATTCTGCAACGAGGATTTCAAAATGTTATATAGCTCTGTTCAATTGTGCACTAGTGAATAATGTGATAATAATGACGGTGAAAAATTGCCTTTTCTTACAACCCGTTTTATCTTATAACAAACATTACACCAACGGGAAAAGTACGTAATATTGGTTCCCATTACCTTGATATGTACGAACATTCGAACAAAGATATCATTTTTGTAGATGTACATATGTTTTTCGGTTTCACTGTAGCAGAAAACGAATCGAATAGGTTTCCTTCGTTCACGGCAAGACGGAAAACTTTCCTAACAAGATGGAGCCATTTCTGGGATCGCGAAGTCCGTTCGAATGATTGAAGGGTAATCGAATTGGCTGGTTACCGTAATCAGGAAATGCATGCAGCGATGAGCTGGGCGAAATTGCGAAATCGGGTCTGATTTTTACGTCTGGCGAAGATAGTTAGAGGAAGAGGGGGTAAAACGCATATTTCCTCAATGAAAAAGCTGAAACTTTCTTTAAATAAGAAGAAGAAGCATTACGAGGGTGCATATTGCCCCGTGGTAGTCATGAGCATTAATCCGTAGTTATGATGGATATTTACCCATTGTTTAAGGTCATCCTGCCTCTATGTTCAGATAATCGTCACTTCGCGTAATTTAAAATGTATATTTTTCATGTTTTCCACGATCGGGTGTCATGTCCCGCATATATTTCAATAGACAATTTTTAAGGGTTCTGGAAAATAAGATATTTCATGTATTTTTCAATACATTTAGTGAGTATTTGTACGCAATTTTGAGAAATAATGATTACGGAAGATAGTCATGCATGATACTCGTCCGCGTTATTCTCTATAGTTAAGATATAGCTACATTTCCTTAGGGGGTACGTTTTACCCCATCTACCTCTATTACCAATCTTCACGCTGTTCACAGGGATGTAGTGATTATGAAATTCACACTTTGCAGTATATATTAACTACTTTCATCTATCAAGGAAGTTTTCGATTCTCTATCGGAAATTTATGAAATTTTAAAATAATTTAGAAACTAAGAATAAGGAATAAGGAATAAGGAATAAGGAATAAGGAATAAGGAATAAGGAATAAGGAATAAGGAATAAGGAATAAGGAATAAGGAATAAGGAATAAGGAATAAGGAATAAGGAATAAGGAATAAGGAATAAGGAATAAGGAATAAGGAATAAGGAATAAGGAATAAGGAATAAGGAATAAGGAATAAGGAATAAGGAATAAGGAATAAGGAATAAGGAATAAGGAATAAGGAATAAGGAATAAGGAATAAGGAATAAGGAATAAGGAATAAGGAATAAGGAATAAGGAATAAGGAATAAGGAATAAGGAATAAGGAATAAGGAATAAGGAATAAGGAATAAGGAATAAGGAATAAGGAATAAGGAATAAGGAATAAGGAATAAGGAATAAGGAATAAGGAATAAGGAATAAGGAATAAGGAATAAGGAATAAGGAATAAGGAATAAGGAATAAGGAATAAGGAATAAGGAATAAGGAATAAGGAATAAGGAATAAGGAATAAGGAATAAGGAATAAGGAATAAGGAATAAGGAATAAGGAATAAGGAATAAGGAATAAGGAATAAGGAATAAGGAATAAGGAATAAGGAATAAGGAATAAGGAATAAGGAATAAGGAATAAGGAATAAGGAATAAGGAATAAGGAATAAGGAATAAGGAATAAGGAATAAGGAATAAGGAATAAGGAATAAGGAATAAGGAATAAGGAATAAGGAATAAGGAATAAGGAATAAGGAATAAGGAATAAGGAATAAGGAATAAGGAATAAGGAATAAGGAATAAGGAATAAGGAATAAGGAATAAGGAATAAGGAATAAGGAATAAGGAATAAGGAATAAGGAATAAGGAATAAGGAATAAGGAATAAGGAATAAGGAATAAGGAATAAGGAATAAGGAATAAGGAATAAGGAATAAGGAATAAGGAATAAGGAATAAGGAATAAGGAATAAGGAATAAGGAATAAGGAATAAGGAATAAGGAATAAGGAATAAGGAATAAGGAATAAGGAATAAGGAATAAGGAATAAGGAATAAGGAATAAGGAATAAGGAATAAGGAATAAGGAATAAGGAATAAGGAATAAGGAATAAGGAATAAGGAATAAGGAATAAGGAATAAGGAATAAGGAATAAGGAATAAGGAATAAGGAATAAGGAATAAGGAATAAGGAATAAGGAATAAGGAATAAGGAATAAGGAATAAGGAATAAGGAATAAGGAATAAGGAATAAGGAATAAGGAATAAGGAATAAGGAATAAGGAATAAGGAATAAGGAATAAGGAATAAGGAATAAGGAATAAGGAATAAGGAATAAGGAATAAGGAATAAGGAATAAGGAATAAGGAATAAGGAATAAGGAATAAGGAATAAGGAATAAGGAATAAGGAATAAGGAATAAGGAATAAGGAATAAGGAATAAGGAATAAGGAATAAGGAATAAGGAATAAGGAATAAGGAATAAGGAATAAGGAATAAGGAATAAGGAATAAGGAATAAGGAATAAGGAATAAGGAATAAGGAATAAGGAATAAGGAATAAGGAATAAGGAATAAGGAATAAGGAATAAGGAATAAGGAATAAGGAATAAGGAATAAGGAATAAGGAATAAGGAATAAGGAATAAGGAATAAGGAATAAGGAATAAGGAATAAGGAATAAGGAATAAGGAATAAGGAATAAGGAATAAGGAATAAGGAATAAGGAATAAGGAATAAGGAATAAGGAATAAGGAATAAGGAATAAGGAATAAGGAATAAGGAATAAGGAATAAGGAATAAGGAATAAGGAATAAGGAATAAGGAATAAGGAATAAGGAATAAGGAATAAGGAATAAGGAATAAGGAATAAGGAATAAGGAATAAGGAATAAGGAATAAGGAATAAGGAATAAGGAATAAGGAATAAGGAATAAGGAATAAGGAATAAGGAATAAGGAATAAGGAATAAGGAATAAGGAATAAGGAATAAGGAATAAGGAATAAGGAATAAGGAATAAGGAATAAGGAATAAGGAATAAGGAATAAGGAATAAGGAATAAGGAATAAGGAATAAGGAATAAGGAATAAGGAATAAGGAATAAGGAATAAGGAATAAGGAATAAGGAATAAGGAATAAGGAATAAGGAATAAGGAATAAGGAATAAGGAATAAGGAATAAGGAATAAGGAATAAGGAATAAGGAATAAGGAATAAGGAATAAGGAATAAGGAATAAGGAATAAGGAATAAGGAATAAGGAATAAGGAATAAGGAATAAGGAATAAGGAATAAGGATTAAGGAATAAGGAATAAGGAATAAGGAATAAGGAATAAGGAATAAGAAATTTATTAATTTTTCTTGTTTTATTCTGTTCAATGTTACTTAGGTTCGATGTTTTGTAATGAGGCATGCTTTCTAATTATCAACCACCCACCAACAGGATGATAATGGATTTCGTCGTTCGGGAATACTTGCAGAAATGGCTACTCCGTCTGTTACGAAATGATTTTTGTTGCTGGATTTGTTTTCTGTGTATTAAACGAGAAATACGACAAAACAGAAACGTTACGAAATCTTCCAAAATCGTTCTAGATAAGCCCAATAGAAACTTTGGGAGCACTTCCAAGCGAATATTTCCGGAAACAGATTCAGACAGCGGATTTCATGGTAAATATTTGGAAAAAGGAAGATAAGTATTATTATTTCTTTGGATTCGTGTTCAGACTCAAAGGAGGTCTGTTTATTTATTTATCAGTTTCATTTCTACTAAGCAAACGAAACGTAGACGTTCGTCAAAATTTATTTTTGGTTGATTATTACTTCTATTGTTTTTTATTTAAACTAATGTAAATAATTCTATACTTATGCACATCCATAGTTGTAAGTAAAAACGTTCCAGACACTGATGTTGCGTTTGAGTGTTTCCTCAAGAATTGCATATGTAGGTTTTTACTTATACAGGGTCCGCCATGTAACTGTTTTTTTAAACATGCAATAAAACAAAAACGGTTCATTCGATTTCAAAATTTATTTTTTCATAATAAAGTACAATCCTTCCGGTTAATTGTGGAATATAATTTCATTCAAATGGCTGCCTTGGTTGGCCTTTCTGTACGCCATACGGTTGTTCCAGTTTTTTTAGTACATTTTCGATTATATGCAGCTTTATTTCAGCTATGGCAGCACGAATGTTGTCCTTCAAGGCTTGAATTGTCTCTGGCTTGTCCACATTACACTTATATTTGACAGCCCCCCAAAGATATTAGTCTAACGGCGTCAAATCACAGCTCCGAGGCGGCCAAACGACATCCGAATTTCGACTGTGCGCAGAAGATCGATCGTAGCGTTGGCTGTGTGGCACGGAGCGCCGTCTTGTTGGAACCAAATGATGTCCAAGTTTTCCTCTTCAAGTAACGGGAAGAACCAATCGCTAATCATGGCGCGGTAGCGCTCGCCATTGACCGTGGCGGCGGATCCTGCCTCATTTTCGAATAAAAATGGCCGAATGATGCCGCCAGACCAAAATCCGCACAAAACCGTAACTCTCTGAGGATGCATCGGCTTCTCCATGATAACGTGCGGGTTTCCCGTCCCCCAGATGCGACAATTTTGTTTATCAACATTACCGCCGAGATGAAAATGTGCCTCATCCGAGAATATGATTTTTTGGCCAAAATCGGTGTCTTCTTCATGTTGATTTTCAAAGTAAAAATGCACTATTTTCACGCGTTCCTCAAGCGTATGCACAACAATTTTCGTTCAGAGGAAGGATAAAACTAAGTTTCTGTTAAATCAGAAGTGACATTAAGGTTATCAATGTCGAAATAACCGCTAGTACAAAAAAAAAGTTAGATGGCGGACCCTGTACTTTTATATATACATTTTAGTGATGTCTGATGAAAATCATTGTAGTTTTCTAGTTCATTTCACCCAACAACAGCACTTTGATCGTTTTCATTCGGCAATAATGGCTATGGGGCAATAATGACTGTGCCCTGAAACAACATAAAGCGGTCAATTCTGAATAGTACACAGCCATTTTATTGCCTTAAGTCTTTGAAGAAACTCGTCAAACGAACAAGATAAGACGAATCACCCTCTATCATGACAATTCGAGTATTAACACATCAGCCCGGATCAGAGCCTATTTGACCGGTCAAAACATCGAATCGATGAGTCATCCGCCGTACAGTCCCAATTCAGCACCCTCTAATTTTTTTTTGTTACACATCAAGAAAAAATGAAAAATATAATGGTCAAGGATTTTCGAAGAATTTTAAAAACCATGTTTTGGAGATTGTTGAGGCATTCGAAAAAACATATTTTGTAGAACTTGTCTCAATCGTAGGGGAAAAAGAGCAAAAGTGTATAACATTATTTTGAGAAATCTTGGCCAGAACTAGAGCTAGAATTAATAGCAACCCTTGCACATTTAATGCTGATGTTGTACTTCCATTGTGACTGTGATCGCCCGTTGGAACGTGTGAGTCACTCTTTCGAACCAGGAACTAGTTTAGTGTTTCCTGCTTGCTCCTAAGTGCCTGTGAAGGGGGAATCGATACTGGAAGAAGAAAAGTAATAGTCAGATCATTGATTTAAGGTGGAACAAAATGAAGTTTACTTTATGAAATGTCTAAGATATAGTGTAGTGTGAGACACACTGGTTTTTCGACCGTAGTCTGGTTTCCTAGTGAGTTACGGTGAAATTCTGATGTTCAGTCACAAGTAGAAGGCTTTCAGGGCAATCTAAAGTATCTATCCATCGTTCAATTTAAAATCTTTCGTTTTGCCTAATAGTCACGTACTTGGAAAAGATTGTATAAAGTGTAGTACTGAGAAGTAAAATATTATTATCATCGACTGTGGATTATTACTCTCAGCGACTGCTACTACAGCCTTGGTGTATGATTCACGCATATGTCTGTACCACCTCTAATAAAATACTCTTTGCACCGCTAGGGTGGCTTCCAATTTGGCCTGGTCACCCAATATCCTACACGCTTCTGTTGTTCTGGTTTCCTTCACTCTTAGCCCTCACCTCAATGACCACAAACCAGCAACTTTGCGACACTCCGTCGACGATGGATGAGAAAATTTATTACTTTTTCCCTTACTCTGCGGCAAAAGTTTTTCCATTGGGGCGCACTTTATTTTACCAACTATCCAAAGTGTAAGCCGAGTATATACACCTGCATTCTTCATATGTGACGGTGATGACGAGAATATATAAGCGTTACGTTCACGTATTTCCTCCTTTATCACGGAACGGAGGCAACAAACAAAGAAAGTTATAAAAACTTATCGTGCGGCAAAGGTTTTCATAGGGTGCAGAACGAGAAGTTTCAGTAACTGCCAAGGATGATTATGTTTTTATTCTGATAAAATTCCATCGGCTGTTAGCAGATGTGGATATTTGATTAAAATTTTTCAGGAATTGGAACTAAAGGTAGTTTCACGATTAATTTTTTTATCGCAGCAATATCGAAAACACGTTATTAACAGATCATTTTATAACTCATAAAACAATACCCTAAATAGGTTTTTTTTCCTGATGTGATGTCTTGTTTGACTACTCTCGTTATGGTTTTCCTTTAACAGAACAGATATCCCAGTCCTGATTGATAAAAAAGGCCTGTAAACTAGTTATTAACAGTCAGTATCGGCACAAATTAATTCATCGTTTTTTATGACTGGAAATTCTGCAATGAATGACAATTAATCATGATGTTTCCTTTGAGTGTACTCCGGTTTCAAATTTTCAGAAACTGATTTAAACCTTTCGGCGCAAAAGATGTAGACTTAGAATTCTAAACAATTCACACAAATTTGTCATTACATAAAGAACTCAAGATTATTATTCTGTCAGCGTCACCGCAGCATTTGTGATAAATGTGCCCCAATTGTAAAAAAATTCAAAAGGCACAGGCCCGTGTTTTGTCGTCGTCGTCGCGGACCATTTCCCACTTTGAGTGGCCAGTTCCCATAATCTATCATGCGGTGTGCGTCTACAAAGCTCGACTCCAAACGCCTATTGTTGACCTGCGTTTGACGGCTGACAGGAACCAGGAACGGCGACAATATTATTCTTTTCAGTGGAACAGTTTATCAGCGGCAAGGGAAACGCATGTGGTGTATACATAAAGGTGCTAAGTCGGTGGAAAGGCATCAGAGGGACGATAGTCCCATTAGTCTGGGCGAAGGTGAATTGCGGCTAAACATTCTTGTCAACCATTTTTCTTGCTGTCATGCATGCCGGACGAGTGCCGATTCATATTTGGATGGACGATTTCTATTGCGACAGAAGGAAGCCTGGTCAACCGCTAATTTAGCTGTTAGAGGTACCAAAGCGTGACGAATTTCAATCAATTATCAGGTTTTCATGCAACGGCGATCACGCAGACCCGCGGGTGGGTTAAAAGTGCTCAGAATTAGCCACGCATTTTGTCGTTGCATCGCTGCTACGATTGCGACCGTAGTAATTGAATTAGAGAATCGAACGCGTGGGAATGTGTTTGTTTTGTTTGTTTGTTACATTAGGAGATATTTTATGCTTCCTTTGGTAAATTCAATAGCATGACACAATACTCGATTTTAAACGGCTGTGTAGTTTTTCCTTTTTCCCAACACAACTGAAGAGGTAAAAATCGGAAAATTTCCAAAAAGTACAGTATATCTTTCCTCTCGTACCTATAAATACGGCCCAGCCACATGAGCGATGTCAAGGAGGTTAGACGATTCAGTAGCGGAAGCTTCTTCTTCTATTTTGTTTTTTGTTTATTGGTTTGAGCTAAATTCTGCTGTTTGCAGATTCGTTTAATCGAAAAACTTTAAAAACCGTGTGAATCGAACCTTACACAAAAATGCATATCGGAATCTTGAAAATATTTTGGCATTAAATATGACTTACCACTATGCGGGGCCGGTTGTCAATTAATAAATAAAAAATCAGCCGCGTAACCTCTTTTTGTCATGATTTTGAACGCTTATAACTCAGTCGTTTGTCGATAGATTTATATAATTCAACTACCAACTGATTCGGAAACATTTACCTTAAACATGTATGAAAACACCCGGGCGCTGGTCTTACAAGCCAGTTGTCGTATGTTCGAGCCCCGACCTGGAAGGATTCTTATGACGTTTTCGTTTATTGATCAGAGCAGCACGAAAGCTGACCCAGAGTCGCCAAAACAACGTTTGATATGTTTGTTTTAGCAACCTGAGATCGCTCTAGGTCGGACTCCAATCGCGTAGTTTCGCTCTGAAAATTTTCTCGGGTCGCACCACGCATCCAGCCGAGTTTGTTTATTTTTTCTTTTTTTCATGAGTTGTTTAGGGCGCGTACCACGTGTTCGTTTTACTCGGAGTGAGAGTAGCCCGCGTCTAGGTTAGAAAACGAAAACGGTATTAGTGTCAGTAGGATCCATAGTACTAGCCATGCAATGATTCTGTACACTAAGAATCGGCTGCGAAGTCTGTTGAAACAGAAAGGCCAAATTCCACAAAAGGAATGTAATGGCAGGACTTTGCTTATGTATTAAAACATCGTTTTGATATTCAATAGCACATCATTGAAAAATCGGTTTCAATTGACCTATGTTTTACGAACCAATCACAGCATGCCATAATGATGTCGTTCCTCTAATACGGCCGATGGTTTTGATCGTTGCTTCCCATCTCACATTTCATTCAGTAGTAGTTCTGCTTCGGTCGGTAGAGGGAGGCTTCGCATCATGCATGAAAAAATACTCAATCGTTTTGCACAGTATGAACTTTTACATGAAACAGAATCTATAAATATAGACACTGTCACATTTTTTTTACTCAGCCAACGACAGTCTTCAAGCAGAGTGGGTGGAAAAATTATTCACTTTATCATCCATTCGATGAATAGTCCACTGGTCAGTATGTAGTGCGGCGCTGTATGCGGCTATGTCAAATATATTAACCATATTTTTGTTTCTTGCTAACTGTGTTAATTTGTGTGGGTGTTCACTGCACTGCAGTTCACCATCAATTGTACCAACCGAGTAGACTCGGAATTATCATAATTTCAAATGCTTAGAGCTAGGTGATTTGTAGATGGATTTATATTTATAACTACCAATAGGTTCTAAAACATTTAGCTCGAACGAATACAACAAAATTAGTTTTTTTTTATCAATAAATATACAATTTTTTGTATAGAGACCTACTCGCGTACAAGCTTTACGTGACCGTTTGAGCCATATTTTTGTTAGATACATTTTTTTTTGTCAGCGTTTTCTTTGGGGATGAGCAGTTTACATTTCCATCTAGCGAGGATTGAGGGGCACTTTTTTCATGGCTTATTTTATCATCCATTGTCGCATGGTCGGTGTTGTTCCTTGTTATTCGCAGTCCTGGGCTCATTGCTAGTTGCTGTAGATTCGCCTTAATGTACATTTTTTTAAATTACCCACCACACTACCCCACACCAAAAAGCTCAACAAGGTGCCCCCTGGTAATGGACGCAACTAATCTTAGTTCATTAACACTGGCAAAATTTTAATACTAATACTGGCAAAATTTTAATACTAAGAACTGAGATTAAAACAATTTATTCTAAGATGTGCAATTAACTAATTTATTGGTGTGGAATCCCAGTGGAAATAAGTTTCCTTTTAAGGGATCCACGCCTAATATCTAAAATTGAATAATAGAATACTGTTGACGTTTAACGTACATTGATATACAGATAGATTACGATTGTTTAAACTTTACGCTTTTCAACAAAACTTATATAATGAGTCCAAGATAACGTAGGGTTAAGATGTATGCCCAGGTATTTAAAGCATTTTACATTTTCAATTACGTAATCTGTTAGCTTCGGGTTGTCATGAATGGAATGCATGGAACGAAAAATCATATATTTCGTTTTAGGTAAATTCAATCACAATAAATTAGCGTAGAAATATTTGTCAAGGACATCTAGCTTACTGTTCATCGAGCTTATAATGGTACTGATATTATGATGGGGATAAAATAAGGCTGTATCATCGGCAAAGAATCTTGGAGTACCGTTAAGATTCAAGTTATCTAAACCATTTATGTATAAGAGAAATAATAAAGGTCCTATATTACTACCTTGTAGTACACCAATTTTCATAGGAGCGAGGTTGCTACGTTCCCCATCAATGGATACAAATTGTTGCCTATTTGTCAAGTAACTACGAATAACGCTGTTGGAAATGCCTTTGATATCATAACATTCGAGCTTTTCAAATAAAATCGTGTGGTTGAAAGTGTCAAAAGCTTTTTTATGGTCTATAAATAAGGCACCGACATTATTCTTACGATCTATTCCATTCATTATCTTGTCAACTAGTTCTATAATAGCAGTTTGTGTGCCAGAACCTTGTCTGAAACCGTATGGAAATTGGTAGAAGACGCTACATTTATTTAAAAATTTAAGCAATCTGATGACTAATAGTTCTTCAAAAATTTGGTTAAAGACGGATAATGTAGATTTGGGACGATAATTATTACAATCACAACGATTACCGGACTTAAATATAGGAATGACTCTAGAGATTTTTAGACAATCGGGATAATAACCGGACAGAATAATTTCATTAAAACATATAGAGAGAATCCTAGAAAACGTAAACTTTTCTTTTAGTAAACTAGCTGATATGCCATCGGAACCACTGCCTTTGTTATTATCTAGGCTGTGTATCAGTAATGTAACTTCGGCGATTGACGAGGAACGTAAAAATATTGAGCCACGAACACAACGAACATTGCTTAAAGGATAATTGCTAGTATTAGTTGGAATATTATTTGCTAGTTTTTGTCCAATACATGAGAAATAGTTATTAAAGGTCTGACATATTTCTCTACAATCAACCATTCTTTTACCATTTTTTATGAGGTTTATCTTATCGTTTTTCTTGGTTTAGCCGAAAGAATTTTTGAAATTTTTCCAAAATTTTGAGTGAGGTGTATTGGTAAGCAGGTTTTCGTAAAACAATTGTTTACTCTTATTTTCCAAGGTATCAACTTTTTTAGAGATTAGTAGAAGCATTTGCTTGAGATGTAAATTTGTCGGATTACTTTTGACGCACTGGAGATAATTACTCTTTATTTTTATCAGAGTCCAAAGGTCGAAAGACATCCAAGCACAGTAAGAACCCTTCACTTTGATAGTTTTTGTTACTGTTCTGCTGTAACGCTCAAGTAAGTGATTGTATGTATACATTATTGATTGAAGTATAGATTCTGCATTTTTATTGATATCAATACTGTTCATAAAACTTGAAAATTCGCGATTAATTTGACGACGATTAATGATCTTTTTTGTCAGTAACATCGGATCCTTTTCAGCAAAATGCTCAATAGTTGATAATACTTGTGAATGATCACTAAGGTTATTAAAAATAGTGTCATTTCGAACTCGATTTACGTCGTCACGTTTACATAAAACATGGTCAAGTATGTTGTTACTAGTTGGTCTGGTAGGAAAACAGTTTATACAAATAAAACTAAGAATCTAACAGTGCCCTATATTTTGTCACAATATGGTTATTCATATTAACTGGGACATTGACATCACCTACAATAAAGCACGAGCGTTTAGGTTGGACTTAATACATTAGGCTTTCTAAATATACAAAAAAATCATTGAAGTCAAAACTGGGCGGGCGATATACTCCATGAGCATCATAAAACTGTCCTTTGACACACAGTTCAATGCGTATGTGATGGAACCCATCAAGAGTATGAACTTTAATAAGTCTATGTTGAATGTTTTGTTTCACATATACGGCTAACCCACCACTAGAGTGATTCCTGCAAGCAAAATAAGCTCTATATTGTGGTATTTCGTGAAGGATGCAGTTTTCATTTTTAGGCCTTGTCTCTCCAATAACAATAACGTCTATAAAATTTACAATTCTTTAGGTCCTGTAGAATTACGTGAAACGTGGACAGTTCATTTATACCTCTAACCAAGGATGGCTTTTATCGTATCAAAAAACGATCGCTCGCAACTCTTCACACGATTCAATCAGTGCCATGAAAGAGATACGTATATCATTGCAACAACAAAAACCCGGCATGGCTAGAATAACATAGAATAGACACCAGTGCGAGAGCGAATTTCTCTCGATGAAATTGCTGAGAATCAACGGTTAGCACGCTGCTGTGGGGATTCTCTCTTAAGCAACAAACGGTCACTTATTCTCGTTTCGCGATCCGATTCTGTATGGGCAGTGGATAATTGCGATAGAATCATTTTACTATTGCCGCTTATTCTAACTATGTGCATATAACCTTTGTATAAGTTGTGTGTATGAAAATGTCTGTGAATGCTACACACAAGGGTTTTGAAATATTGCAACCAAGTACGAGAATCATCAAGTTGAATCATCGATTCGATTTTCTGCGATACTTGTCAACTTGCGATTCTCTCTTGGGAACTTCCACACAGCAACGATCATTATCAGACTGTAAATTTTTTAAGGGCGTTAAATACTCAGAGTATGGAGTGGAGCAAAGAAATGTAGCAACATTCTCTCACGGTTCATGCATTGAGAGACTCGAGTTCTTGTAGCATCTTCTACCGGATTGAAAATGTTGTATACAATACAGATAGCAATATAGCAGCTTCTGTTAAATTTTCGGCAATCACCACCACTGCCTCTAACACTCCACTGTAAATTTTTTAACTTTTGTTTATCATTACTAACGTAGCTAACGTTTAAATTATAAATAATGTCTTGGGAGAAGTTTTTCTGATTTGTGTTGGATTATTGAAATCAACCGAAACCTGCGGCTAGCGAATATAATCACTACATAATTATTATGAATAACCGGAACTCGAAAAGCGAGCTGCAATAACAGTCAACAGTGTTGCCAGATTTTAATATTGTTTGCAGTTACTAGCTGGTTTGCCGCTGAAGGCGTTTTTGCAACAGAAGTACTAGTTACCTCTGCGGAATGGTTGTCCTTGTCTTTGGGTAAAGATGTCCTTTTCGCAGTTTCAGTGCAGGGTTTACCGTAGTGTGCAGGTTGTTAACAAACCTGACTTGTAATCAGCTGATTTCATAAGTAACCAGTGATTTACAAGGATCACAAATTACATATGATGGAATTGTCTCATTCAGTCGCACACATAACACTCGCACGCCATTCCAGATATCGGAGAAAAAAATCCCCCATACTTCCCTTTCGAAGGAAAAAATTTCTCCGCACTGCGACATATTTTCTCGAACGAAATGATCACTGGCCTGCGGGGGAAGGTCATGTACACGTACTACTATGACATCGTCGGTACTTTTGAAACGGTAATTTTAAAATTCAAGACGACGGTTTCCGGTATTTTTTCAAAAATCTTCCGCTAGGTTTGATCCACTAATTTAACTGTTTACCATAAATTTAAATGAATTAAGTGAGAATTGGAAATATTAATTTGATTGGTAGTGAAGTTCCATCCCTTTATTTTTCTCAAATATAATACTAAAAATTTATATAAATCTTTAAGTTACAGATTCCTGAGCTAGTCGGTCACTGTGCAATTAACAACAAACTATGGTATATCCACGTCGAAATTGCATTTAAGTTTCTGTCAGTATCAATCGTCAAGTTTCAAAAGATGAAGTCAGAATGAAACAGCTCGTTTTTATATCGTTCATTCGAGCCAATCAAAGCTCCTTTAGCATCGCGTTGTACTTCGAATATCGTACCGAATCAAATTTTCCTGAACTCATTCGAGGTTATTCTGCATTGAATGCGTAAAACACAGTATAAGGAAAAAATACGTCACTACTTATTTCTGTGTGACTAGTGCAGTACACCAAAAAGCAGATATCGGTATCAACTATATTGTACATTTATGAGGAAAATGGACCGTGGATAAAAATATTTCTTTAATTTGGCAATCAAAAATTATATAATTATCAATGTTCCGTAATTTTCTAAAAAAAATACCCCAATCCATTCATTCTAATAACATTTAGGAACCCGTAAAAATGCGTCAGTGCTGGAAATATTCACTTGAATTCTTCATTTATGAACGATAGTGGAAGTTCACGAAAAGCTTTTCTTATATTATTTATACTCATGAAAGCACTTGTCGATAAGAAATAGTAATTGAACGTTCTAAAATCCAAAATGATGTTATCCGCTTTGTTAATTATCTTCAAAATCATATTATTTCGGGTATTTTTAGGACAGGACAAACATCCTTGCATTAGCTTTCTAATCCTAGATAGTGTTGTATAAGTTATTATAGTTTTCAAAGTTTGAAATGCATTGATGTTTGAGTTTGCAAATTGCATTTTTGATGTCATCGTGATCGGTCGTGTTTCGTAGGGGAAGGTGTTCGGTTACCGGCAGTGTTTGGTTCCCGCACCCCACTTTATTTTTTGACAGAAAGCAGATAGCATCATTCCGACAAATGACATGAATTTCATCCAGTTCCGACTTCCGGATCCGGAAATATTGGGTAAAGTGGGTTGAAAATTGTATACCATCACTGAAAATGGGGAAAAATCGTAGAAAAATTTCTAAATCGACCTCAAATATTCTCCAATTGATAGTTTTTATCAGTAGACAGTCAAACAAACCGATTTCGGTTATTCTTTTAAGAATCGAAGAAAATTATTCTGAATAATACAGGCATCAAGACGCACACATTAAACAAAATGGTTAAACCAGGTAATATTTTGATCTTTATTAGTTCGGCTGCGCTAGCTCTCGAAATATTAGTCTAACAACGTTAAAATTTTATATACAAGAAAACACAGATGTATTTATACAATACTTTACGTTGATATTAAAAAAATAAAAGGCGTGACCGTACTTAGCTTCTGATCTGTCATGATATCAATTCACTGTCAGGCGGTGACGAAAAAACACAGCAAAATTTCGAAAAAAAATTTAGCTAACAAATAAAAAGTTGTACAGAAAGGAAAGTCTTTAATTTTTCTTGATTACAGTCTATATATAAACATTAATCGCCCAGCAGACATAAAGTTCTTATATCTTAACTGACGAGTTGAACCAAAAGAAAAATTGGTTAACTCCCTCAGACTCGTTGGAGTGCTGCTCTTGATGCATAAATTAAGTTTGAGGATCGAATGTTTAAAACTTCAATTTTCAAAGCTATAGTAGTATGAATGACAAGCAACAGACAAACCGCTTTTTTCCCTATTCGCTTGATTTTTTTGAAGTACATATTATTGCTGACATTTTCTTGTCCGACATAGGCGTAAATCACACTCTTGTGAATTAGTCGAATCAATTTGGAAATTATTGGATAAATCGAAAACTGTTCAAAACATTTGCTAAATGAAAAACCTGTTTTAATCCACCTAGTGCTGTAATGATACCTTTCTCATATTAATCATACTATCATCTATAATACTGTGGTATTATTCAAAATAATTTTCTTCGATTCTTTAAAGAATAACCGAAATCGGTTTGTTTGACTGTCTACTGATAAAAACTATCAATTGGAGAAGATTTAAGGTCGATTTAGAAAACTTTTTACGATTTTTCGCCCTTTTCAGTGATAGTATAACATTTTAACACATTTTACCCAATATTTCCGGATCCGGAAGTCGGAACTGGATGAAATTCAGGAATTACGTATGGGACCACAGGACCTTTAATTTGAACCTAAGTATGTGAAAATCGGTCGTGCCATCTATGAGAAAGGTTAGAACACATATTTTCATGTTTTTGCACATTTTACCCCATAACTCCGGAACCGGAAGTCGGATCCAAATAATATATAGGAATTTTATATGGGACTACAATACCTTTCATTTGATTCTAAGTTTGTGAAAATCGGGTCAGTTATCTCTGAGAAAAGTTAGTGCACTTATTTTTACATTTTTTTCACATTTTACTCCATAATTCCAAAACCGGAAGTCGGATCGAAATAAAATTCAGGAATTCGGTATGGGACCACAAGACCTTTCATTTGAATCTAAGTTTGTGGAAATCGGTTAAGCCATCTCCGAGAAAAGTTAGTGCAAAAAAACGTTACATACACACATACGCACACATACATTTTGCATACTCGACGAACTGAGTCGAATGATATATGACACTCGGCCCTCCGGGTCTCGGTTCAAAAGTCGGTTTTCCCAGTGATTGCATAACCTTTCTATATGAGAAAGGCAAAAAAGTGTTATCGCACTAATAGGTGGATCAAGAAGTAGCTTTTTACCAATAGATCTCGCTGATACTATATTAATTGAAGGAAGTGAAAAGTCTTATAGCCATACAGTAAATTTTACATTTTTAATTACAGAATTATTGTATCATGAGTACTCTTTAATTGACCAATATGAAAAAGACATATGTGTGCATGTTGTTTAAGATGGTCAGTTCAGTCGTTCAATTTATAAAAAAGTGCTCTTCAAATTGATTACCTCGCCTACAGCGAAATTGTTCATTCTTTGTTACAAATCAAAATCTTTGGCATGAGCTGTGTATTGCTTTTTGTAATATTCCTATGAATTTCGAGTTTTCAAATTCGAACAGTTAAAACCGAGTAGATTCTTAAAAAATGTTGTATTGTATCCTCTTAGTTTTAATTTATGACATGCATATGTTTCAGAAACAACATTTTACCAAGGAGGAGGAACTCCTCAGAATTTTGAAAAATTCTTGACTTTAGAAACCAAGTACAAGAGCATACTTCGGGCCAAGAAATGTAGCTATTGGAGACATTTTGTCGAAGGTTTGTCAAGAGAAACCTCAATGAGCACTCTTTGGAATACGGCCAGACGAATGAGGAATCGTAACGTAGGAAATGAGAGTGAGGAATACTCGAACCGATGGATATTTGATTTTGCGAGGAAAGTTTGTCCAGATTCTGTTCCTACGCATAGCATTATTAGGGTATCTTTTCCAAATAATGGTTCCATTGATAGCCCCTTTTCAATGATGGAATTTTCCATAGCACTCATGTCTTGTAACAATAAAGATCCTGGGTTGGACAGAATTAAATTCAACTTGGTGAAGAATCTGCCCGACCTCGTCGTTTGTTGGAATTGTTCAACAAGTTTCTTGAACAAAATATTGTTCCACCTGACTGAAGGCAAGTGAAAGTTATCGCCATTCAAAAGCCGGGGAAACCAGCTTCCAATCACAACTCATATAGACCCATTGCGATGTTGTCCTGCATCAGAAAATTGTTCGAAAAAATTGTTCTACGACGTCTCGACACTTGGGTCGAGACGAACGGTTTGTTGTCAGATACTCAGTTTAGCTTCCGTAGAAATAAAGGGACGAATGATTGCCTTGCATTACTTTCGTCTGACATCCAAATTGCCCTCGCTCAAAAGCAACAAATGGCATCTGTATTTTTAGACATTAGAGGAACATTTCATTCAGTTTCCATTGATGTTCTTTCAGACAAGCTCCACCAACATGGACTCCCAGTGGTTATAAATAATTATTTGCACAACCTTTTGTCAGAGAAACGCATGCATTTTTCACATGGCGATCTGGCAACATTCAGAATTAGCTACATGGGTCTACCGCAAGGCTCATGCCTCAGTCCGCTCCTTTATAATTTTTACGTGAATGACATTGACAGCTGTCTAGTAACCCCATGTACACTAAGACAATTGGCAGATGATGGCGTAGTTTCAGTTATTGGACCCAAAGCTATTAATATGCAAAAACCCTTGCAAGATACCTTAGATAACTTGTCCATTTGGGCTGTTCATCTGGGTATCGAATTCTCTGCGGAGAAAACAGAGCTGGTCGTCTTCTCAAGAAAGCATGATCCCGCGCAGCTTCGGCTTCATATGATGGGAAGAATGATCCAACAGGTTTTGACTTTCAAGTACCTTCGAGTGTGGTTTGATTCCAAATGCACGTGGGGAGGGCACATTCGGTATCTGATAACAAAATGCCAACAAAGAGTAAATTTTCTTCGAACAATAACCGGATCTTGGTGGGGTGCTCATCCGCAAGATCTAATAAAATTGTATCAGACAGCGATACTTTCAGTGATGGAATATGGATGCGTTTGCTTTCGTTCCGCTGCAAACTCTCATATTATCAAATTAGAGCGAATCCAATATCATTGTTTGCGAATTGCTTTAGGCTGCATGCATTCGACACATACAATGAGTCTTGAAGTTCTGGCGGGAGTTCTTCCATTGAAAGATCGATTTTGGGAGCTTTCATCGCGACTGCTAATAAGATGTGAGGTACTGAATCCCCTGGTTATTAATAACTTCGAAAGGCTAGTTGAGCATCAATCTCAAACAAAATTCATGACAGTATATTTTAACCATATGTCACAGAAAATTCAAGATATATTCCAATCCGTGTCAGCCTCCTAAATGTCCCTGACTCAACTTTATTTTTCGACACATCCATGCAGCGCGAAGTGCGTGGAATCTCGGAACACCTACGATCGATGTAAATCTCTGGAAATCCAAAAAATATTTTCAAGTAAGTTCAGACATATTGACTCTGAGAAAATGTTTATCACGGACGGATAACGAATTGAAGAGGCTACTGGGTTTGGTATATTCAACAATAATGAACCGTTTTTCTTGGGCAAAATAAAACAGTGCCTGAACGACATATTGAATAATAATTATCAAATCACAATAGTTTGGATCCCGGCTCATTGCTCCATTCCAGGCAATGAAAGAGCCGATATTTTAGCCAAACGTGGTGCTATTGAGGGTGAAATTTATGAGAGAGCGATTGCTTTCAACGAATTCTATAGCGCGACTCGCCAAAGAACACTTGCCAGCTGGCAAGCTTCTTGGGATAAAGATGATCTGGGTTGGTGGATGCACTCAATTATTCCAAAAATATCGACTAAGGCATGGTTCAAGGGACTGAATGTGAATAGGGACTTCATTCGTGTGATGTCCAGACTCATGTCCAATCACTACACGTTAGATACACACCTTCGTCTAATTGGACTCTCCGAGACTAATCATTGTGCTTGTGGCGAAGGTTATCGCGATATTGATCATGTCGTTTGGACATGCGTGGAGTATCATGATGTCAGATTTCAACTAATAAATTCCTTGAGTACTCTAGGTAGACTATCCAATGTCCCAGTTCGCGACATTCTTGCGTGTCGTGACGTTCCTTTCATGAAACCTCTTTATTATTTCATTAAGTCCATTGGAGTTCCAATTTAAATTTTATTTTATGTTAGACTTTTTTCTCTTCCATGAGTTCAACCAATAGTCTAGCTATCTTATATTAAATAAAAGTGATGAACTGATACAAACAAACTTGAAATATTTATAAGATCATGTACAAAATAAATGTACTTTGTTTAATGAAATTTATAATAGCAACTCGCTTGATAAAAACAGTGTTTAGATTAACTAATGAATACCAAGATACTAATATGATATTTGAAATGTATTTCGATTAAAGTACTATGTATTGTGGATGCCACGGCGAAGAAAAACTTATGTATATTGCCTATGAAATAAACGTATTTATGAAAAATAGAAACATTTTACCAAATATGTTTTGACACTTCCCAAAAGGCACTCCATGAAGTACAAAAATACGAATATTTTGCTTCAAAAATTAAAAATATTTTGTACCGTTTGTTTTTTTTACATATTATACGACAGTCGTTGCCATCATTCTACTAACAGTATCTTTATAAATGCAACTATTCCAAATTTTTGGTAGGATTCGATATGAAGTATGGGAATGGGATGTCAATTTTATTCGTATTGACGTCATTCAGTTATGTCTCTGACATTACCCACTCGTCTTTTCATGGAATGGTCAAATTACCATTGCATAAAACAGAATGTTAATGACAATCCAACATCGCAGTTTTAATTTTTTTAAAGATAATCAAAAAATAGTTGACAAAAATAATGAGTATTAATTGGATGAAAATGAAAATCTTTATGGATCGAATATTTATAAATTGTAGTCAATTCAATTAGATGGAAATTTTCTAAAACAAAAAATCATTCACTTTTCAAATAAATAGTAATCGAAAATTATTAGATCGATGCATTGTCAATCAGTGAAAATTAACAGTTTTTGAAGAAGTATGCATAATAGTTTGAATGAGAAGGAAAATCAATAATAATGCTTATTTTTAAGTTTAATAAGGTTGTAACCCAGCGGAAATTGAAAAAGTTTTTAATGAATATTAAATGTTCAATGGATGAAAAAGGAAATTGGTATTCATAGAAATATTTAGGGTGTACAGTTTTGTAAATCATTGAATACAAACAATTTTTAAAAAAATAATGAATATTAATTCAATGAAAATAGAGGTCAAAAGTTATTGAAAGTTATCAACACTTTATTTAATGTAAAAAACTAATCTAATGAATGAGAAAACAAAACTCGTCTGCGCTGTTGTTATTGATATTGTTGCTGAAAGCATCGTTAAGAATTGACAGTTGATTGTATATTTGATGTGAGTGTTTGATTGCTTTTTGTATCTATTTCTGAAGTACTAAGGTTACTTGTGACTTGTTCATGTTCCATAAACCACGTTTTTTGCATTTTACAGGTTTTCGTAGTTTTCGTATGTGACCACTTTTAACCACGATCGTCACGTAAGAGGGAATTGATTTCATTACATGCTTGTACACGACACGCATACCATTCAGAAAATCAGAAAAAAAACTTTCTTCTACCGTTTTCTCTCAAGGGCGTTCCCTTTGAGCTTCCTTCTCGTTGTATTGCGATAAACTTTTCCATTAAATTTTTTTTCAGCCTCTATGAGGAGACCATACACGTGTACTTCCCGTTTTCTGTTCTTGGTTTTTGTCACCCCGACAGTTTACTTGCAATTTCATTACACGATATTTTCGAACACGTACATATTTATTTCTTAAAATTGAAAAACAAAAAGCCATGTGAAAAAATCTGTGTTATTTTCGAAAACCCCGCAACAAAAATCCTTATTATTAAACAGAATTGGACGCATCGCAAAAACAGCTCAAACATTTTGGAGTAAAATTAATGCGAAAACTAAAATGATAGCACGCTCTTCGATAAACAAAATTTGGACGTTTCAGATAAAGACAACTGGTGGATATGGTTTGCAAAAATATAAAAATATATCTTTTGAATTAAATTCACTCTTTTTCTAGGTGAGTTGTTAGATATCGTAATAATCAACATAAAGCCCACTGGACCGACCGACGGTCCCTGTACGATCTAAGTATTAACGAGTTGTTTGTTTCGTATTGAATGGAAGTAACATTTTTTTCTACCATTTCTATTCTGTTTGGTTATCTCCATCAATGCAATCAAGCTCTTCACTAATGCTCCGTGCGAGAAAGTGGATTCAGTTCATACAATTCGGATGGCTGTGTAATTCATTTCATTCGCCGAATTCCTCCTTCACTGGGACGTGTCGTATCTGATAGGAAACCGATACACATTCGGTACAAAACCTAAGTCCATTCCATACTTTTTTTCCACCGGTAGCTTTGGTATGTATGCCTGCGGAAGTCAACTGCAAGATGGTACTTTAGGCGAACTAAAACAATGATGATGCTTTCCTAAAGATAAATATTTTTTCTTATTTTGCCCCACTTCTGCCAACATCACACCCGGTGCTATCACACATATCGACGGTGAAGAAAGGGACTTTCCCAACCTTGCTAGGTAGTTTGATATCGAGATCCAAGACTGCACGTTTTTACGTTTGTCAATGTCTGCGAGACCCACAGCAGTCCTGTTTGTGTTTTGTATTTAGTTACGAAATCAATCTTTCGTTGGCTTAAGTTGGGTTTCGATTGTTTGCTATTGTACTTTTTCTGGCAATCTGATCTCACCAAGATTCGAATTATTTTCTCTTAAGCTTTTTTTTTTTTCTAGTGATGGGATTTTCCTCCTGATTGCACCGATCAGCTGCGATAGTCTATTGTGAAAAACTAAAAGCAAGCAAACGAATCCAGTTTTATTTGCGCTTTGTCTGACTGTGTTTCGATTCGATTAAATGTGGTCAAGTTTGCATTCAATTCGCCGGTAGTGTTATGCTATGTTTACCGTAAGTCCTATTTTAGTTAACAAATATCGGAGTAGTATTACCGGGTTCGACCCTACCCTAGTACTAAATTTACTGATAGTCCAAATAGTAAATCTACGTGCACACCTAAAAAAAACACTGTGATATTACATCTTATTAGATGCACATAAATGGAGCGTCGCAGATCACGCAAATTTACGTCGAAGAACATTTAATATTGTGTCTAAGACTCCATGACATGAAATTCATTGAAATAAAAAAAAGAATACTGATAGCAACCGCCGCGACTTGAACCGAGAATCATTGGATCGCAAGTACGTCTGTCAATCGACTGAGCCACAAAAGCATGCATCTCCTTGACTGGTAGAAGGTGCATTTAAATTCTTACAGTCGCACCTGCTAGCAGAACGCAATTTACAGTCGAAACCAGTAAAATTCAAGCTCAAAATATATAATTATATATAGTACGAATGTCCGATACCTAGTCGATACTTTAAGGAATGCGAAAATTCAAATTTGTGATCAATTATTCAAAAACTAGACCGATTTTCGAAAAACCAAAAACATTTTAGTTTTCGAAATAAAATTTATCATAACTTAGAATTTTGAAATTTTGCTTTGCCGAGCCGTAATTGATTTTTGAAATGTATAAACGGTCAGTGTTCCGTTCCACGGGGATGATTTTAGAACTGAAAAGTAGTGTTTGTAGCAGAATTTCACAAAGAATCTGAAAATGCAACTCAAAATTATAAAATTTTAGGTAAAATAACGAAATTTGGAAAAATTTACATAAACTTGCTTGCGCGCTGTTGTTTTGTATTGGGATGGTGTGAGAAATGTATGGTGCACAGAAAAAAATAATTAATTTTGCAGGTGACTGAATTCTACAAACGATACAATTCACAACTACTTAATTTTTTAAATAACGCAATATTCCACTTGCACAGAATTTTTCATGTTCCGAGTGTAATTTGCACTCGGTTAACAAGTGCCGCTGTATGGATTTATATTTATCGATTATTCAATGATCAGATATGAGCTCTGCGGTCCAGTCGAATAACCGATGTGCTTGTGATCTAATGTTTCTCGGTTCAAGTCGCGCTGCTGCTATCGATCTTTTGTTTTTTTATTTCATTCGAATTCAAGACATGTAATTTTCAAATGACACAATTTTACATGTTCTTAACTATAATTTTATATGAAATATGACGCTCCATTTATGTGCATCTTATAAGATGTAAAATCACAAGATTTTTTTCGAATTGTGTGGGTGTTTTTTATCTTGAGCATAAATTACATATCAAATAATGACGCGAATTTATGCAGCCTTGGGGTTTGTGTTGAAATAAAAACGAGTTGAACACAATAAAATGGGTTTTGTAAGAAATCGTTTATTTTTTAAGTAACTGTCATTTAAAATGCTAATGTCCAATTCTGTTGAGTTCAATGCATTGATGTTGCTGAAGCAATAAAGCTTGGCTGTGTAATATCGTATAACGGGTATTATTTTAGATTTAGCATTTTTATAGCAAAACTATAACTTCATCATTGACAAGCTACTGAATGAAATGAATACAAGCCAAGTATTATCGTTCATTAATCTGTGATACAAACAATGTGATAAACATTGAGGATCAGCTTCGAGCCAGTCAGCATGAAAAACTTATTGGAATTCATTGGTTTTTCAATTATTATGAATGCAATGAATCAACGCTCGATTTTCCTTTCAAAATCGATTGAATAATAATGAACTACGAAATAACTTTATATTTAATTTTGTGCCCCAAATATGTGCTTGAAAAAAGATTCACTCAATAATTTTAACTGCATGGTAAGATGAACTATTAGTTATAATTGGAATGTATTCCAATAATGTAATCTATAAAATTAATAAACTCTTGATGATTTCTGGCACCGAAGGCCAGAGGACATATGATCATCGGTTCGTTATCGATGAAATAGACATTTCTAGACTCATCATGCTATAATTCCGTAAAAAAGTTAATGGTAGTTTATGGTACTATAAAGTTTGTTCATTTTAATCTAAGTTTTCAAAACTCGTCTTCAATCGTTCTTTTGAAGGAGAATCCATGCTTGCTTTCTTGCTAGGCATATACATGGTTAGCAAGTTGGTCAATACATATCCATATAGCCTCATGTTAGTCATTCAGAATTACTCATGATTTATAGCTCTTTTTTTTATTTAAAAGATATTTTATTCAGGCCTATTTGCGTACAAGCTTTACGTGGCCGATTTAGCTGAGTTTTTAGATATTTTTTTTTTGTATTGGATCTCGTTGTCACCCTTTTTCTAGGGGGAGAGGAGCTTCAATTTTCCTGCTGCGAGGATTGAGGGGCAGTTTGTTCGCAGTTCGTCTCGTCATTCATTGCCGCATCGGTGGTATTGCTGTTGATTTCGTTGCTAGTTGCTGTATATGCGCCTTGTTGTACATTGGTTGCAGTTGCTGGTTGGTTAGATGGTAAGCTGTTAATTGCAGCTGGTGTACTTTGTTTTATAGGGGATACGTTGAATGGTTTCGTTGAAGCGGATGCTTCACTGTTGTTGGTGACTGCCACAGGTTTACTGGGGTTGCTTGGGGTTGGTGTGAAGGAAGCACCGTTGTCCTTTGGTATAGTTGTCTCCTTGTCCGGTTTATTACATGGCTTACCATAATGAACAGCTTTTTGGCAATATTGACATATCTGATTGTCATAGGTAACAGGTGATTTGCACGGTATTCTTGTATCCTGACCGAATGTCACATAAGAAGGTATAGGCCTCCTCAAGCGCATGCGTAACAAACGTACGCCATTTAGAATACGGGGGAAAAATTCTTCCACTTTTCTTTCTCGATAGAGAGAATCTCTCCGTATTGGGACATAGTTGCGCGAATATAAGGATCGATGACGCTTGAGGGAAGATCATGCACACGCACTTCTATAGCACTATCTGTCATATATACTGGAATGTTGTACTTGATATTTTCATGCTCCACATAGTGCACATTATTATTGTCTTTAGCGAATTGAATTGCATCCAACTCTTTATAGAACTGGATGTAAACAACATTATTGGTCTTATTGCATTGAAGTAAATGCACACGTTAATTGTCAAGATGCATTTGCTCCTTTAGCAAACCTTCAAGTTCTCGTATCGAAGGTCGAATTTTGCACTGTCTGAAGTCAACAATAATTGTATTCTTTCGTACCGGTGGTAGCTTTTGTTCGTTTGGTTCACTCATTTCGAGATCGTTCTATTGTTTACTACACAATACTGTACTTGGTTTCTTCTGTCCCGACCGTAAGCGGTTTTGGTTTGTCGACTGACTTGGATGAGATGTGAAACCGAACTGATTTATAGCTCTTGTGTAAGAGTAATCACTAACAATAACGATTGAATTAGCATATATCCAAAGTGTGAAGGATTCAAAAATCCATTACATCCAGTCTTTTTTACAAGCCAATATAATGAAAGGTAAACCCACTGCGCTCAATCATTGAAAAAAGTTCTTCTTTCTATGTGTCCGTTTTTTTTGGTATGCTTTGTGCGACGGTTCGTTCAACTGAAGCGGATAAAATTTTGCGCGCATTTTATGACGCTACATTTCTCCTTAAGGTATCGATACTTTCTTTCGAGAATCGGGTATTTTTGGTATCGATATCGCATCTCGATGATATCGATATACTATTGGTCTCGATACTCATAGTATCGACATAGATTGAAGTCAATTCCTATTATGGCGGAACATTTTTATGTTTGTTTCAATTATAGAGGCCTTAACCTTAAGGCCATTCGTCTCTTCGGGCCAGAATAACTTTCTTACCCTATGTGCGGGATTGGGAATCGAACCCAGGTGGGATGCTTGAAAGGCGTCACGCTATACCCGCTCCCAATGGAATATCTTTATTTCTTAGGCTTCGACGAAGCACCAAGCTCGCGCATCTATTGTTGTGACATGGACTAGTCTTCTCGAATTTCGCTTCGCTTAATCCCACAGGTGCGCTGAAAAAGCACATAAAGGTCATCCTCTCAGAGGATTCAATCATTTCAATTTTTCACACTCATTGCACTCTCTTTCAGTGCGCCTAATAGTGATGGAATAATAGCAATAGGAAGTGACTTTTAAGTGTAGTATTCGTGCATCGACATTGAGGTTATGATTTGAAAACTGTTTGATTACTAGCTAACCCGTCGAAGTTCGTCTCTCCCAAAAATTATTTGCTCGAATTTATGTTTTCGTACTGCAGTAGTATCAAACGACTAAGTGGTTAAAGTTTCTCTCTATTATTTTTCTGATTACTTGAACTACAATCAACGGAACTCAACACACATTCGCATTAGCCCAAATAGAAATATCACCAAAAATTAATGTGAACATGTGAAATACTTCAGTTAAGCAAAAATTTAGCAAATGCACAGATTGTAATCCCATTCTTTGAGTCAATGCTCTGAACAGAGATCACTCTCTAATGGCATCGACATAATAGACGTTTTCTCTTCCAGATGTGATTCTTGTTTCCGGTAATCGGTAAAAAAGATCACTAACCAGAATTCTTCTTCACTTCTGGTGGCGTCACCTAGATGGCACCGATTGATGGCACAGCATCTTAGCTATATTGCCAGTTAATTTTTGTTTATCGTCCAATAGACTTTCTTGTTACTGGACTACAAGTGAAAACCTCGCTATGTGACAACGTGGAGTTGCCAAAGTACGGATGAAAATCCTTTCTTTCTCGCGAAATACTAAAATTTTCACCGCACTAACACGATACAACGTGTTCACTTGTTGAGGGTTTTACCGGAAGCGCTCAATCATTGAAAAAAGTTCTTCTTTCTATGTGTCCGTTTTTTTTGGTATGCTTTGTGCGACGGTTCGTTCAACTGAAGCGGATAAAATTTTGCGCGCATTTTATGACGCTACATTTCTCCTTAAGGTATCGATACTTTCTTTCGAGAATCGGGTATTTTTGGTATCGATATCGCATCTCGATGATATCGATATACTATTGGTCTCGATACTCATAGTATCGACATAGATTGAAGTCAATTCCTATTATGGCGGAACATTTTTATGTTTGTTTCAATTATAGAGGCCTTAACCTTAAGGCCATTCGTCTCTTCGGGCCAGAATAACTTTCTTACCCTATGTGCGGGATTGGGAATCGAACCCAGGTGGGATGCTTGAAAGGCGTCACGCTATACCCGCTCCCAATGGAATATCTTTATTTCTTAGGCTTCGACGAAGCACCAAGCTCGCGCATCTATTGTTGTGACATGGACTAGTCTTCTCGAATTTCGCTTCGCTTAATCCCACGTGAGTTTTTGAAATTTTTGAACGAATCAATGAAAAGATTGTGCTGTAGAAGCGCTAAGGTCATGCGACCTTAGCGCTTCTACAGCACAATCTTTTCATTGATTCGTTCAAAAATTTCAAAAACTCACGTTCACATTGACCAATGCAATGTTATTCACCTGACTGCATTGAACACAATCCATCAACTGGTGAACGATATCAGAACTATTTCTTCTGCCTACAGCGGTTTTCCAGAACACTCATAAGCATTTCGTCATTGAGTCATTTGGCAAGAAATAATTTTGATACCCAAATAAACACGTTTCTTGAAATGATAAATCACATGGATCAAGTACGCCTGTGAATTCTCCACACAAAACATCTCGTTGCGCGCCAAATAATTTTTTCAATGATCTAGTATTCTTTTCTTCGATGGTCAAACACTTATGCAACTCGTTAAACACCAATCGTAGATCTAGCAAGCATTGACCGTTTTTTCAACGGGAATTTTATACAAAACAATTTTATGGACTTTTCACACTTTTCCGGCAAGTTTTCCGTTTTTTTAAATATACGATCCCAGTGGGGGTAAAAACTGCTCAAACAAAATAGAATCATGTAAATCCGCCCATCCGTTCTTACGTGATGCGATTACAAAGAATGATCTCTGCATTTATATATATATATATATATATATATATATATATATATATATATATATATATATATATATATATATATATATATATATATATATATATATATATATATATATATATATATATATATATATATATATATATATATATATATATATATATATATATATATATATATATATATATATATATATATATATATATATATATATATATATATATATATATATATATATATATATATATATATATATATATATATATATATATATATATATATATATATATATATATATATATATATATATATATATATATATATATATAGATGAAATGATTGCTGCGCAAGTATCAATTGATACTTACAGTTATCGATACTTTGCCTTCCGAGTACCATCCCTACTGTGAAGCCTAGCTTTTTACTATATTAGTTTGAAACTATCATATTGCATTATGTGCCGTAATACCTGAATTGTTTTCTTAATTCCTCTTACTCTACAATTACTATCTAATAAGTCTTGGTTGATCGAGAAAATTGATTACTCTCAAGTATCCAGAATTGGGTTCAATATCCAATAGGATCAACCGCTAGCATCTCACGGACGGTCAACTAAACTAATTTTCGCTTTTTTAAAAATTTATCGTTGTCGTCTAAATCAGTGCCCAAATTCTGGTGTTACTTGGAAATAATTTGCTTGGCTGTCATAACGATCAATTGTAGTAAGATTTACTTGTATTTGGGTTCGTTATAATCAGTCATTGAGCAGTCGATGTGATCTCCATTTTGCAGTTAGAAAGTTGTTTATCGGAATGCTTGTGTCATAAAGTAAGGCAAAAATGAACAGTAAAAGTTTGGATTGTCTTTTGAAAATGAAAATTTACAAAATGTTTTAGAAACCTGTATTTGTATTTTCAAATGTTTTCAGGACGAAATAAGCAAATAAAAATTGTTCTTTCGTAAATACTCACAACATGATTTGTTAAGGTTTGTCAACTAAGTTTCTGGAACTGAATCGCATACCTTTCGTCTGAGCAATCATACGATCTTAGCGTTTGAAAAGAACGATTCAATCATCCACCATGCTGTTCTGTAATTTCATAGTTCATTGTACTGATCACGTCCGAGGAGCGGCATGTCGGCTGTTGTTGCGGTACCTACAAAACAAACACATTATTTCACGGCCAATTCCCAGTGCATAATGAAGAAAAGTCATTTGCCCCGTGTAGTACCATTATTGAGGGGACAGGCACGGGAGTGGGCCAATATGGAAAAGCTGTGTCCATCTTTGACCTGCCGCTCGTTCCGCCGTCGATAAAAGTAACAAAAGCAACCGAAGAAATCGTTTTCCAGAAAACGCGCTTAGATTTATTGCTTCTTGTAAATGTACTCGTTCCGATGGAATAAAGGAATGAGGCGCATATAAATTTGAAAAGGTATGAGAATCATAAAAATGATGCATTCGCCTTGCGTTCGTACGTGCGCACCGGAACAGGCCGTCGTCGTGTGAAGCATGTATGCCAAGAACTTGTATATGTGACTTGGACGCTAATCAACATAAACTAATTTGAACTTGTATTTCGATAACATTTAATATCAGCACTAACCAGGCATCATCAATCATTACCGGAGAATTCATAGCTGTAAGTGTAATGGGAAATTAGGGCATTTGATGGACTGTTTATTTTAATTTAAATAATTAAAAATTCAATTAATACAATAGATACACATCGACATTCTATGCAGCTACATCACAACAACCGAATTCTAATTTCAATTAGGCGCATATTTTTTTAATTAGACATGTTGACATTTTGCTATCTCGACGAACTAAGTCGAATGGTATAGTTTTTAGACTTCATATATTCGGGTTTAGATGAAACTTTGACTACGTTTTCAGTATGACAAGGCAATTATTTTTCACAAGTGTAGAGGCGAAGTTGTAATTAAAGTTAAAAAGTTCTTTGAATTTTCAAAAATAAAAACATTAATTATATTAAGAATGTGAATTATTTTGATAAGTCGATGTATTTCACAATCTTAATTCGACGATATTTTCATGCCCACCAAATTTTAAGAAACTTTTCATGTATTGGGGTCCAGATTATTGCAGTTCCCTCCGAATTTCCCTCTACGGTCTTGCCTAGAAAAAATCGTTCTCAGGATATGAAAAATAATTCGAATGCCTACAACTTCTTTCTGGGCACCGCTTTCGAACAGGGAAAAATTTTTGAGTATGCATTCAGCTATGATTTTTCATCTTCTTGAGTCAAATCGGTCTCTCTATTCCTACAAAATCATGGGTTTGTTATGCTAAAAACGTGTTTAAAGTCCAAATCGAAGGAAGATGGTATGGATTGTACAGCAATTTCTGCTCTGAATTTCTGGAATTGCTCATATGATACTTTAGGCTCTTCTTGCCTCGGTTCAAGAATCGGTTTGCACTGCGCTTGCATTTCATCAGTGGTAGAGTGAATTAAATAATAATTTAGTGAAATAAAATCAATTTGTTTGCATTTTGTTATTTTTATGGAGTGTATCGAAAATAAGCTATCCACACATTTTTCTTTCAAATTATGATAAAAAAACGATATTTTATTCAAACTAAAAATTAATCCTCTATTGTACAAGGATAAACTTGAGCATCATGAAATCCGGATGATATTTTAGTTATTCCTTCACGAATTTTCGAACTTTTGATCGAACGCTCATCAAGTTCCGGACAAGTGTTGCATCGCATTTTTTGGACGCTTGAGCCCAAATTTGTTTGAACTCATGAATGTTCCCTGCTGCCTTACCAGTCTTGTTGAAGATCATCTTCACGATTGCCCAGTAACGTTCGATGGGTCGAAGCTGAGGGCAATTTGGTGGATTGATATTTTTCCCAACGAAATTTATACCCTTTTCCGCAAGCCAATTGACAGTGGTTTTGGTATAGTGAGTCGACGCTCAATCCGGCCAAAAAAGTGGAGGTGTACTATGCTTCTCATATGAAGGCAGCAATCTCTTCTGGAGACACTCAGATCGATAGATTTCTGCATTTATAGTTCCGGTAGTGTAAAAAATGGTTGACTTCAAACCACAGGAACATATTGCTTGCCATACCAGTACCTTTCGACCGAATTTCTCCACTTGAATCGACCTGTCCGCATCGCTCACATCCTCCCCGAAGACGACAGTAAAGTATTGTGGACCTGGAAAGGTTTTGAGTCCTCCTTTACATAAGTCTCATCGTCCATCAAAACGCATGCATCCGGACACTGCAAAAGACGCGAATACAATTTCCGGGGCCTTGTTGCTGCTCGCTTCTTCTGTTCTACATTTTGTTTCGAGATTTTCTTCTTCTTGTAGGTCTTCAGGTGATTTCGCCTCTTGATTCGCTGGATCATTCCGACACTTGTTCCTGCTTTTTTGGCCAAATCACGTATTGAAATTGATTCGTTCTTCATGATTAGAGATACCACTTTCTTGTCCAGTTTCGGGTTGGAAGAGCCGGGTTTTCTACTTGTTCCTGTTAGCTCATCCAAAGAATAGTGTTTACCAAACTTGTTAATGATGGTTTTAACACTGGCATGATGAATTCCAAACCGCTTCGCCAATTTTCGTATGGTAATACCCTTTTCACTTAGCCATGTGTCCAGAACCTTAATTTTCACTTCCTTTTCAATACGCGACATTTTGAAAACTCAGAATTGCAAACGCACAAACAAGTAAACAAACGAAAGCTGACAGCCAAACGCACAGCATGTTGTGATCTGAGTATAAAAGCCCATCACAAATACATGCGTACAACACAAATGTATGTGGATAGCTTATTTTCGATACACTCCTTAGTCGGGAATAATGTTCACATGCTGACAAATAAGGCATTGTGGCATTGGTTTTAGCGGAAGTTGTGCGAAGAAAAGACTCAGCTCGAAGACGACGATGGCGGAAATCGAAATCTAGCCAAAAAAAAAACAGTTCCTAGCAATCGATAAGTGATTGGAGCAGATTTGCGGTTTAAGTTGCCTTGAACACGTCTTTGTAAATGTACAACCGATCGAGATTTATGAACGGGCAAAGATCTTGGTAGTTTGGAAGATTTAGAGGATCTCTATAACGAAACACGAATCGAACAGAGTTCAATATAGTACTTTTAAGCAATGTACATTTTTGAAGCCTTTCGTCACTCGGGAGACAAATCAAAACAATTTAGAAGGTTAGAAGCAGTTTCAAGTTCAGAAGAACTCACGTGTCTTTCATGAATGATTCCTGTTTGAGAGGAGTTTGTGTGATCGTGTAGTCGAATTCAACCTGAACATGCAAAAGCGTTAAAGGCTTGTTCGTGTCAAAATCTGGACAGATTGAATCTGAAATGAAACAAATTTACCGTTAGTTCAATGAAATATGCATTTTTATTCTTTTAATTGTGCGTTATGAGTCCTCTTTAAACTAGTTACAGTTATTTAATTAAAAGGCATTAAGAGTCTAAGAACTTTTGAGTTTACCAAAGGCATTAGGGTGTGTGAAGAGTTCTATGCAACCGATTTAGCTGCTTTTGTCCAAGATTTTCCAAATTTTTCTATAGTTGTACAATCTTGTTTATATTGAGACGGTTCTCTCTTTACGCTCGATAGGTCGCAACTCTGGACAGTTTAGACATAGGTCGCAACTCTGGACAGTCTGGACAGGTAGATTCACTTCTTTTGATACAACATAGAATCCATTTGCTTTTATACCAGTCCAAGATATCTTTGGTGTAGTGATAAGATGCCAAATCAGGCCAGAATAGCGAGGGAGCGTCATAGCTGCGTAGAATGGCAATAATCGCTTCTTTATGTATTTTTAACGGTATATTTATATTCCTTGTTTATCTCTCCGGAAACGTTTTTTGGAAAATATGGCCTTTTTCGTCGTCCGGAAATTCTCTTCTATGCCGTTACGTTGCATTTCCAGCACATAAGTTTTATCGTCGATTATCATGCTTAAAAACTTCTTCAAATATTCGCGATATAATATTCGCGATACAATATTCGCGACCCTGGATTTCGGCCGTCACATTCTATTCATCATTAAGTCTCGGTACAGTGTTCACTTTGAACGACTTCATACCTTACCGGTTCTTGCACGAAAGTTGTAGACATTTTTATGTTCCTAGTCACAGTCCTGGACTCTTCTGCAATATTTGATTCACCTTTGCGTTCTCCTGGTAGCTCCAGAGATCCGTTTTGTTCCGCTCTCAGCCTTCCTAGCTGTGGCGAAACGTGTATCGAAAAATATACTAGCAGGAAAAACCAGCAAAGTGTCTTACTGACAGACCTGGATTTTCATTGCGACTGCACATGATAGCTTTTCGCACTTACTTTGCTTCCGACGTCATCTTTATTCTAAAAGCTTGTAACAGATCGGCTGAAAAGTTCGTATCGTTTCTATGAGAGGGCGCCACTAGAATTAAATCCATACCATTTTCACTTAGTACCAACCTTCAAAAGATACGTGTATAAATTTGACAGCTGTCTGATTATTAGTTTATGAGATATTGCATTTTGAGTGAAGCTACTTTTGTTATTGTGAAAAAAATGGAAAAAAAGGAATTTCGTGTGTTGATGAAACACTACTTTTTGATGAAAAAAAGTGCCGCCGATACCAAAAAATGGCTTGATGAGTGTTATCCAGACTCTGCACCGGGCGAAGCAACAATTCGTAAGTGGTTTGCAAAATTTCGTACTGGTCATATGAGCACCGAAGACGATGAACGCAGTGGACGTCCAAAAGAGGCTGTTACCGATGAAAACGTGAAAAAAATCCACAAAATTATTTTCAATGACCGTAAAGTGAAGTTGATCGAGATAGCTAACACCCTAAAGATATCAAAGGAACGTGTTGGACATATTATTCACGAATATTTGGATATGAGAAAGCTTTGTGCAAAATGGGTGCCGCGTGAGCTCACAATCGATCAAAAACAACAACGAATTGATGATTCTGAGTAGTGTTTGGAGCTGTTATATCGAAATAAAACCGATTTTTTTCGTCGATATATAACAATGGACGAAACATGGCTCCATCACTTCACTCCGGAGTCCAAGGACAAATCGTACTACAAAAATGGTATCGAAAAGTTGGAAGATCGCTATAATCGCTGTATCGCCTCTGATGGCAATTATGTTGAATAATAAAAACGAATTTTGGCAAAAAAATGTGTGTTTCTATTAAACGATACGAATTTTTCAGCCGAACTGTTAGTATCACCGAAAATTGATTTTACACAATGATCAAACATACATATTTCTCACGTTAATAAAGTTTTTCCAGAGATATATGTATTTAGGGTTGTCCTGATTTTGTCGCGAACAAGCCTTACTCTATAACAATTTGTAAAGATGTTCAGCTGTGACTGCAGGAAACTGGCGTTCTCGTGAATCTAATCTGAAATAATTTATGACATCATCAAGAGAGTATTTAAAAGTATTCATTTTTTGTGTATTTTTGTTCAATAAAAGTATAAAAATAGTTGATCCGACTACAGCAAATGTGAGTCACGTTCTGTTACCAATGAGCCTAGTTAATTAAGAAAAGCTCTATTGAAAGCAATTTTGCTCAATTTTGAAATTGAATATAATGATTTATTTTGTCGAGAACTTCAGAGAAATCGGTTTTTCTTGCCTTTAGTTGCATTTGCACCTGAAAAATCAAGTGTATGACGAGAGATTTATAACAATGGATTGTTTTGTCATTGAATCGCGTTTGTATGCATACAAAAAATTGAATTTTACAGGTGACCTAGTTTCACATACGATGCAATTCATAAAGACCTAATTTGTCAAATGACGTAAAATTTCATTTGCAATGACTCCATGTTGGATTAGTATGAATTTTACTGGTTACGACTGTAATTTGCATTCAACTTGCAAGGGCGACTGTATGAATTCATATGTGCTTTTGTGGCTAGGACGAGTACCGGATGTGCTTTGTGATTCAATGATTCCCGATTCAAGTAGCGTTTAATTTTTTTTTCAATGAATTTCATGTAAAGGAATTTTTCAGCCACACAATATTACAAGTTCTAGCCCGTAAATTTGTGTGAACTGCGACGCTCAATTTATGTGCATTTTATAAGATGTAAAATCACAAAGTGGACCCGTAAGCGGAGACACTTGCGCGTAAGTATTTTTCGGGAATGCAAGAACCCGTTCCAACAATAATATCCTGCTAAATGATGAACAGCCTTACTGTACGTGTTTGGCTGTTCAACATAAACTGCTAACGCACTGATGAGTCGAAGACGAAACGTAAAATCAAATTTTGGGCTTTATTATCGACCCCTAAAAATAATGCGCATTAGAAGAATTAGAGCAACAGAACATTTCAAATTCAAATAAAGGAGTTTCCTTACGACACAAAGCTAAGGGAATGGTTCTAAAGTTATTAATTGCTATACCATTAGGATGAAGGAAATGTTCGGAGATGTTTTAAATGTGCCGATTGCTTTCCGGAAAACAGAATCGAAAGGGCTTTTAATATCGTACGACTAAACTAAGCCTAGAAGTGTTACAAAGCGATTGACAGTGCATTTTTATTGTACTAATTTCCTACAATAAAGCCATGGTTCCGGTAAAATACTTCTAACTTACTTGAATACCCAAAAGGCAATTAACTGACATATTTTAACTAAATGTTAAACTATCTCCAAATTATTAATAGACATGACTTACCTAGCGTCTCATGCTTTGTTTATATTACTTTCATATAAATCTTATCAGTCGATGGGGTGATTCTGATTTTTATGCTTACAAACACTCGATAGTAGATAAAATCGTCTCAACTAGCGCCGGCTTGGATCTACTGAATCAGATTTAAGTGGACATGTAAAGTTGTAAAGTTTTCATTAATAGTCGTCGCTCCATGGCGGACATATTGTCAAAATGTGAGTATTCAAGAGATAATAATAACCAATATAAACTTTAAAGTAGGGGAGACCGAATAACCACGGAACTGTCAAGACGACTGATATAGAGGTTAAAATGTGCTGAATAAGAATAAATTGTTTTGACAGTCTGGTATTTCAACATCTAAATTTTGTAGTTATGGAAAAATGTTTACAGTCTACGATTCTCGTTACATTCAAAGCCAGGTAATTTTTTTTCTGTAACTTGACGGGAGAAAAACGAGGAATTGAACTGATTTTATCGTAGAATATTTATTTTTATTTACTTTTAATAATTATTATTTTTAAATTTTTCGTTTATAGTATATAAGCCCAGTTTAGGTCTGAAGAAATCATGGCATTTGTCATTGTTTTACTTTTTAAGATTATTGATGATAATTATATGTCAATATCAAGGGTGGCCTAAATGAACGGCTTGTTTAAGATATAGGGTGATCTGAAAGCCTCGGAAAAATTCTAAATTAAAAAATTCTTTACCACTTTCATCAGAACATGAAAACGAAGAAAATATTCGAGTTAGCAGTTTAAGTATGTTTCTCAAATATTTTCTTACATTGTTTGTTTTGAAGAAATGTGACGGAAGATTGTTATATTATGAAAAATAAGGGAGAACTTCTTTTAACTGTGCTACACGGTGTCTTAAGTTTTATAAAATGAATGCTTTTTCCCAGAAATTCTCGAATTTAAAAAGTGAATAATTGAAATGGAATTCGAAATAATTCACAGCAGAACAAACTGCTGCAAAGGATTCCTAAAACTTTCCCAAGAAAAATGCTAAACAAAAGATTGGCATCAAAAACCCGTAGAGTACGAGGTTGCAGACTAGGTAAAATTTCGAAAAAGATTAACTTTGTTGTGAATGCTCGGAAAATTTTAACTAACAACTGGATAACAATTAATTGGATTTAATTTTTGTTGGAAAAACTGTTTCAGTATTTATTCTGACTAAGCTCAGCGATTCAGATACTGTTTTCGTTTCTGAGATGATTCTTTCTATTACTTTCCGAGATTCACGATTTAGTTAAGTATTGGGGAAGGACGTTTTTCTCCGAGGATTTTCCGAATTCATCATTATCTGAAATTTTTCATTCAGACTTGAAAATTAACAGGGATCTACAAAATTGTGATAGTTTTCTTCTCTAGAAAAGACACAAGCAAGTCACATACGTTGTTATTTGAGAATCAATATTTTCCCAAAATGTGGACGCAATTTAACCAGTCTGTGATAAATTGCGCCAGTATATGATAAATTTCCCTAGTGGTGATAAATTGCGCATCACAATTCGAAATGAGCCTTTTGCAAATTTTGTATTGTTCAAAGCGAACTAGAAAGTACAAAAAAGAAACTTTTTCAATTTACAGAAAAACATCAGTCAGAGCATGGTTTCGAAATAACACCGATTGCATTCTGCGAAATGCGCTTATTAATATTACTCACACTTGAATTGTATCAGTAAACATGTACATAGATTTAATTTTCTTCAACATAACGTGTCGTGTATGAATGTTACGCGGTTTTTCAAACAAATATTCTGATACTGTGATCTCCCAAGTAGTGCAGGGGAAACTTTTTCTTATATTGAACCGGGAAAACTGGTACACTTAGCGATCTTACTGCTCCGGCGATTGCAAAAAGTTAGCGAATATTCTTAGAAGTATTTTCGAACCCACACGTTCATTGCTTTATAGCCCACTGGCTTCTTTACAGAACACGAAATATTGTAAAAACATGATACAAGAAGGTAGAAACAAACTCCACTTTCGTGATTTGAACGCAAGTCAGGTTCTAGAGAAATAAAATTACTTACCGAGAAACCAAAAGACGAGTGAACTCATACATATTCTGCTCGCGATGGTGGTGGCGGCAGGCGAAAAGAAGGTCATGTCACATCTACCGGTTTCGAATTTAAAAAAAAAGGTAAGAGCTAGGTACGCCAGCAACATGCCGTCATCAGCCACGCACAGCCACAAAACCGAATGAACAAAAGTGCTTTAAATTCAACCTTTTCGACACGGAGAATGAAACAAAGAGTCATCAGAGCTATGCTATGCGCTTGCCAAGAGGAACGGTACCAGTTTATTTTTTCTAACATAAACAGTTGAGTTGGGGCGTGCTGCATCGAAAGGGTTGCCATGAGTTGCTATAAAATAAATTTATTGTTGGTTTAGGATGCAAGGTGTCCGGAATAACACGGGCCACTGCGTAACTATGTGTGTGTGTTTTCCGAGGCTCACCTATTAGCTGAATCCTTTGGCGTTTAGATTTTAACATGTTTGAGAATTATGAGAACACAATGTGCAAAAGTTGAATAAATTTTACTGTATGCAGAGTTTCATAAACGGTTCGATTCTAGTTGACAAAAATTATATGGTGTATTTCGTGTCAATAAGTGCAGGTAAAGTGGTATACCAAAAGTTTCTGGTTTCAGTCAACGAAATGTCAAATGACACATTGGCCAAAAAGTCACCGGTCTGATAAAGAAAGTAACCCTTTGGCGCCATGCGTAAATTACGTCACGCTAAATTTCAATACATTTAACTCTCTCTCTCCCTTGTCATGATATGTCAAAATTTTTAAACATCCTCTAAAACATTACGTATTACGTTTTTAAGTCGCCCCTCCCCCCTTGTCGGAATTTGTCACAATATTTGAAAGCCCCTCTCCCCATCAAAGCGTGACGTAATTTGTGCATGACACCTTTTTTTTGATTGCTTGCTTCAGTCTCAGCGATGATCTCATAATTGGATGCAAATCTTTTTCGAGCAAGCTTCCTTTTAAAATCTGAGGGCTGAACTTGGCGAAAATGGTGGATGCGGTAACAATTCGAAATCCAATTCATGAAATTGAGCTATCGTATTGATAAAATGTGAGAAAACGTGACATTCCCCTTTATAATTTTCATTTTCAAGCAAAATTGTCACACTTCCCTTTGACATCAGTACGATGTCAGCTATGTCCTTCAACTTCACTTCTTGATTTCCCATTACGATAGGAACGAACTTTCGAGATGTTTTCCGTAGCAACAGTTTCATTTGAACGACCAAAGCGTGGTGCATCATTGGTGTTTACACGAGCACGTTTAAATTCAGCATACCAGTTGATTTCCTTGCAGCAGAACTGCGATAATGATTATCATGCAATTTCTTCGCTTACACAGTATTTGTTTTTATTAAAAATAACCTATTCTTAATCTACCTAGTGATTTGATCATGTCTTTTCTTATCATGGGTTAAGTTTGCTTGACATATTTTTTGCATTTGAAGTTAAGATTTTTTCTGATACAAATTTGGGCTCATTTTAGGAACAAATTGAATAAGATTGATTTGGGTAATTCACAAAAACATGCTTGAGGGCTTACGTTACACATTCGGTAGCATTCTTTAAACTAGAAACATCAGTAACAATACACTTGAACTTGATCATTAATCACTTTCTGCAATTATTGTGCGGATAAAAAAATGATTTGTCGGTTACGTCACTTGCACGATTATATCTCCGAAACTTGAAGTTTCAACCAATTGATCTTCGACTGAGACAACCGTTTTCCTGTTTTTCCACAACTAGTCGAAATCAAGCATGTCATTAATAATAATAATAGTCTCGAACGAGCCTAAAGTTTTTGAAATTGGTTCATCCATATCCGTGAAAATAGAACGGTTATGAGTTTTTTCTTTTACAACACTTTTACCGTTTATATCCTGAACCAGCCATTTGATCGTTAATCTAGATCAATCAATCAAACAACAACGTTTAGCTAATTGAAATTGGATCAACCATCTCCGAGAAAACTGAGCGGTAAAAAAACAACGCGTTTTATCGGTTGTGTCACTTATACCATTATATCTCCTGAACCAGCAGTATGAGTACTAACTTTCAAACGAGTCTGAGCTTTCTGAAATCGATTCAGCCACTTCCGAAAGAATTGAGCGACAGAAAAAATACGTGCGTTTTTTTTTTGCTGTCACACAATCAGGTATGATATTGCAAACATTGTTACTTCCCGGGTAGAAGTGATTTGAAAACCAATAACAAATTTTATTATTTAAACCCAACATCTCAATGGCAGAAATTAACATTATTTAGATTGAAATAAGTGTTAAAATTTCACAATTCGTAACACAGCAATAGCAACAAAATGTAAGCTTTGGTTTTTGTAATATAAAAACAAATCAAAATATTTATAGAAGACGAATTTGTCAGTTATTTTGTATTGTAGCATTCAGAATAGAATAATATGATAGGTATTTCTCTTAACTGATTCTGCTGCAGTTTATTCAATAGTATTTTATTTGAAGATAGAACTATTTCTTGATTCCTTAGATGAAATAGCAGTAAAATATCAAGTATCACTATGACTGCACAGAAACAAGAAGACAAGATATGATGCGGTAAAATTAGATATTATTTTGATCTTTGTTTGCTATTTACATCTACCCGGGTTGAAACTAAAAAACAAGATGAACAATTTTTCTCAGTGAAATAATTTGTTTTAATCAATTTTTTGACATAAATCACAAACATTTTACTTGTGCGTACCTTCAAATTTCTACACAAACAATTTCACTGTAAATGTTATTTGAAAACTCAGTTTTAAATGAACGAACTTTACATAAAATTTTATTTGTAGTGATTTATATATACAAACTTTTCAGGTGGAATAAATGAACTCAAAACGATTAGTTATTCCAAATAATCCTTTTGCTTGGTGAAATCATACATTTTTTATTGTTTTTAAGGATTGAAAAATTTCTTGCAAACTAATTTCCAAGGTCATTTTTGATATTTCTTTTGTTTCGACAAAACATTCAAGTTAAAATAAAGCGTACGTGTGACATTGGAAACTGAAGAAATTTGTATTATGGCTTCGTAATAATCGAAAGAGACAGAGCCTCTCATTTGCAACCCCTCTCCCCCATTAAAGCGTGAAAGAGCTTGAGCGAAAAAATAGGTATAAAGCGAGAAGACTAGTGTTTGATGGACAGAGAAGATGTTTGGATGTAAGGTATCGGTCGGGCGACGGCCAGGATGTAGACCATGTTCGATGTACGTTCTACCATGTCTGACTGGTGTTCCAGAGTGTCTATAACAAGATTCAGAGTGACGAAATGGTAGCGCGTATGCACGGAATGCATAAGAACGCAGGTTCCAGTCCTGTCTCTGAGCGTATCTTTCCAATAAATAATCTTTTCTGTTAGTATTTCATTCATTTGGCTTCTCCATTATATGTTTCCGCTCAGTCATTGCAAAAAGTTTCATTTGCAGTTAAATCCTTTTGTTGTGAGACGACTAAATGATTCACATACCACAATATTTTAATTTTTATAGTATCCAATGATTCGGATCTCCATTAGCCCGATAGAGATGGAGATCCTGCACCATTTTTTTTTTGTAAAGAAAACGTGTTATATATTGTTCTGCTTTTTTAAATTATATTATTATTTATCAATACATACGATTGAATTGTTGACAATCCACTAAGAAATCAGAGAAGTAGATAAATTTTACTTATAAAATGCGTATAAACTTGACTTTACCTGCAGCAGCAACAATTGCTCTGGTTTATCCGTTTGAGAAAAAATTGCTCTGGTTTATGAAAAACAAAGCTGATATGTTTCATTTACACAATAAATTTAGTTGTATCATTATGCAAATAAGATAAATTTAACTAAATTTTGACATGGGACTACGTCTTTTTTCCTATGCCACCTGGGTGCATTTTCAGAATTTCACTATTTAACTTCTTAATAACTTTATTCATATTTAAGTGTTTGCTTTTATTCTTTCACTACACTGAGAGGAAAGATTGAAAGAAAGCTTTCAATATCACGTTTATTGCGTAAACGTTGTTAAATAGTTAAAAACAGGAGCAAACACAAAATATGAAAATCAACCGAATCTATCAATATATCCTGCTTATAAATTTAGATTTTCTTGCATGTTTACTAAATTCACTAAAAGTTTCTGATACTTCTCTAGAAGTTATTAAATTTTTCTAACAATTTATTAAATACGTTGGTCCTATATCTACATAAATTATAATATCTAATTGTGATGTAATAGCCAAACAAGCTGTTATAGAAAATTTAAACATTATTCTTTTTTTTCTCTCTTTATGGGCTACTCTGGCCGAAGGGGATATAGAAAATTTAAACATTATTCTGCCATTTAAATAATATAATAATGCCGGAATAAGCAATGATAGTTTTTACGCATGTATGGGTCCGTAGAAAAATATGCTGAAATTTGAAATTTTTAGCAAAAAACTTCGGAAACGATGTTGTCAGGAAAACAAAAAAATAAGGTCTTGTTTCCGATACAAATGTCAATCTACAATTAAAAATGAAACTACAATTAACTGGCTTTGCCGTATTCAATTGGTGCTTTGCGCTTAAGAAAAACATCGTCAACAGCAATGATCAACGTAGAGTAATCACAAATCGTGCCACCAAGAAATATATTCAGTTTTGTGCATCATTAAATTCACAGACATTTAGCCGCTGCTCGTTTGCATTCGAGAAAAATTCACCGAAACATCGGAGAAAATTTCATAATTCGGTCTTTCTGGAAGCCTGAAATAAATCTCGTCTAGCATTTTGATAGTTTTTTTTCTGAAATATGCAAATCTGAAATAATATAACCAACAATCAAATATTGTACAACGCTTTTTGAAGTAGTCTGGATTAAATTGAAAGTCAAATTTCATTTCAAGAGAATCTTATACGAAATTCTTGTCACTATTGCATAAATCTGCACTGTAAACAGATCTATTGCGAAGATTGCGAAGTAGTTTTTACTCCGACATTCAGGTTTTGATCCCTTGCATTTGAGGGAGATTCACTGAATAGTTAATAATATAATATTAACAATATTATAATATTATCGATTGATATAATAAATACACTTTTTATTTGTTTATTTGTTTGCTTGTTCCATCTGACAATAAAACTTTTAATGAATATAAGGTCAAGTTATAAAATCGAGGATTGCGACACTTTCTGAACAAACTTATGCGTTGATTCACCAAAATCGAATAAATTTTCAACTAGGGAGAAAGTTCGAACCCACGCCGCAATAGGTTCGTTGGCTCCAAACGATGTTCGATGGATTCTTCGTTGTAGCAAACCTGTTGATCGTAGAGTTCGTTGTGAAACCCGGAAGTCGATGAGAGACAGGATCTTTGGAGAGTCGATTTCTCCGTTGATAATCTTCGTCACAAACGTAGCTTGTTGAATCTTTCTTCGTCGTTCCAGGGTGTCAAGACCTAACAGGCGACATTGATCAGGGTACGGTGGCAGATCCAAGGGATTTCGCCAGGAAAAGTCTCTTAGCGCAAGCCGAATAAATCTTTTCTGAACACGCTCAATCCGCAAATTCCAAACCAAACTGGCATTTTCCAGCAATCGTCGCACTAAGGAACAGTATAACGCCTTCAAACAATGTGGATCCTTGAAATCTCTGCTGATTTTAGCTACGAATCCGTACTGTTTCGTTGCCTTAGATATAAAAGCAGAACGATGCTGATTAAATGTGAGTTTTGCATCCAATACAACACCAAGGTCGTTAACACGGTCAACTCTTGTAAATGTTCGTCCATCAATTTTGTAGTCGAAGATTAATGGACGAAGTATTCGGTGAAATGTAATTACTTGACATTTGGCAATGCTGATCACAAGATGGTTTCGTCGACACCATGCGACAAATTCATCTAGCAGTTCTTGAAGATGGACGCAGTCCTCATAATTACGAATTACTTACAGCTTCAAATCGTCGGCGTAGATCAGCTTGCATCCATAACCAAGCAGCAAAGCGGCATCGTTGAAAAACAGTGCGAACAAAAGGGGACCCACATTACTGCCTTGCGGAACTCCTGATTTATTCGTAAACGGGGATGAGACTGAGGTTCCCAATTGTGCACGTAGGACTCTACCGCACAAATAGGAACTCAACCATTCAACGAACTTGTGTGATGCACCAAGTCGCATCAGTTTACATAATAGAATTTTTAACATTTTCAAAGCTTGGTCTTTTTTAGGATTCTAAAAATATCATATAAAACGAATTTGAAAAACTCGAAATATCAGCTACAGAAACTTAAGCAGTAATAAGATCTACAATTTTCATTTAACTCGATTTCAGTCCCACGTCAATCTCACGGTTATGTTTCGCAGATGATTGTTATGTATCATTCGGGTGTATATAATCTGTTGATACAAAAGATGAGAAAGTTTTATGTTTGTTGGGGAAGGAGAATTTCCTACTCCAATTTTTTTCTAGATATTAATATATAGCAGGCTTGAATGAACATAGACTTTGTCGATAGCATAAATTCAACTTTTGTTGACATGTAATAAACATTTGATTCATTTCCACAATAAAATCAGGCGGAAGATTGTTATTTTATTTGGCTAGATCAAAATTATTATTCAAATTAAACAGAGATGTTGAAGGAAGACATCGGTTCAAAACAGTCATATTCTATTTTGAAATTAGCATAAATCAAATTTGAAAATCTACTAACTGTTTTGTTGTTTTAAAAAAGGTCCATTTCTCTGCGTGTAACACATTAATGAATCAATCTGTCATTGAATTTTGACATATGACATCTGAAAGATTACTTGCCAGCTGGCAAGCTTCTTGGGATAAAGATGATCTGGGTCGGTGGATGCACTCAATTATTCCGAAAATATCGACAAAGACATGGTTCAGGAGACTGGATGTGAGTAGGAATTTCATTCGTGTGATGTCCAAACTCATGTCCAATCACTACACGTTAGACGCACATCTCCTTCGAATTGGGCTCTCCGAGACTAATCATTGTGCTTGTGGCAAAGGTTATCGGGATATTGATCATGTCGTTTGGACATGCGTGGAGTATCGTGATGACAAATCTCAACTAATAAATTCTTTGCGTACCCAAGGTAGACTATCCAATGTCCCAGTTCGAGACATTCTTGCTTGTCGTGACCTTCCATACATGAAACTTATTTATCATTTCATAAAGAAAATTGGAGTTTCAATTTAATAAAGGCCCCTTTTAAGACTTAGTTCTGATTCCAGCTGCGTCCATGAGTTCAACCAATAGCTAAATTAGAATAGAAATTATGTAATGTTTATGAAATTATCAACAAAATGTCTGAAAATAACAGCTTATTTATAATTTATAGAAGTTAATCGTTTGGTTCAAATAATATTTCCGAGTAGATTTCATAATTAATGACGAGTTACCTAAGATGATATTTAAGTAATAAGAGGAATATGTTTTAATAAATTCAAATCGTTGTGACTTATTAGAATTAAATTAGGATAAGAATTTTATGTAAAAGTGATGCTATGGCAAAGAAAAACTTATGTCAGTAGAAATTATGTAATGTTTATGAAATTATCAACAAAATGTCTGAAAATAACAGCTTATTTATAATTTATAGAAGTTAATCGTTTGGTTCAAATAATATTTCCGAGTAGATTTCATAATTAATGACGAGTTACCTAAGATGATATTTAAGTAATAAGAGGAATATGTTTTAATAAATTCAAATCGTTGTGACTTATTAGAATTAAATTAGGATAAGAATTTTATGTAAAAGTGATGCTATGGCCTTAAGAAATAAACGTATTTATGAAAAAAAAAAATCTGAGAGATTCAGAACTGCAGAAAAATTTTTATTTAATAATGCAACATGTCTACCAAACCGAGGACTTAAAAAATACAAATTTTTAACACGTTTAGTTTTGCTTCAGGTTTTACTACCGCGTCAACCGCGTCAGATAGAAATGCAGAAAAAATGCATGTAAAATAAAATCGAATGACATTTTTCGTTAATCAAAAATATTTCTTTTCAATAAAATAAATGCAACAAATTCCTCGATGCGTTGTTATGAAATCAATCGAGCGAAAACTATTCGGAATAGCCACCCGATTCATGTCCCACAGTGGCAATGAAAAATAATAGTGAATAACACAAGGGGTGCTATAAAGCGTTTAAAATTCACTTGAAGTATGAAATAAAATCAATCCAGAACACGGATGATAATTGCTTTCACTAATTGAAAATAATTCCACGTTCACAGGAATCGCTAAAAAAGTGACCAGTCATCACGGAGAGCACATCAGCGACGACAGGCGAGGAGATAGAAGGGTCCAAATAAAGCTCGATGAAAACGATAAATTGATATCAATTCAGAGGTGTGCGAGAGTGGCCATGATATTAACAATAAATTCATTTTCACTTCAGAGTAATAACTGATACTCACCGTTTTAACAGAAATGATTGAGATTTGGTTTATCACAGTAATTTCTCTCTATCGTGAAACGTCTTGACAATTAGCTGAATTATAGTCGTGTAAACAGAAAGAGCCTTTGATTTTTGGAAAAAAAATGCTATTGCATAGTTCTTCGAGGTAAAAACATGATTGTATTGATTAATATAAACTCCGGGATTAATTATATTGCCGAAATTCCATTGTACTCCTGAAAAAACGGCTTGTCAAAATTCACTGCTGAGTGGTCACACCATCCTGAACGACGCAAGACGGCAACCGGCGGATCGAGAATACGATGGAAACAAACCAACTCGTGAATGAACCTATCACGACATGACAAGTGATGTTTTTTTACTGGGCCGCTCCCGCTGCAATGGGTGTCATGGTGTCGGTTTCACTAGAATCGGTTTCGAGTGCACGAGAAATACCTACTATTAATGTTCAACGTAAAGACATAATAAATAGTGATATTGTCTATCAAGCCACTCGCGTTCCTTGCTAAGTTTGAAGATCTTGTTTGTTGCTCACGTCTAACAAGTAACAGATGTAAAAGGTTGAAGAATTACCGACACCTTGCAGACAGCTTGGAATGGATCTATTGTCGATTAAGTGAATTGCACCGTTTCGCTTGTTATAGCTGGTGTCGATCAAAATATAATTTCAATAGTACTCTGAAACGTAGCAGTATTGATTTCAAGTTTTGACATAATTGTTGGGCACGAAACTGTTACCATTAAGGCTTGAAAAGGTTACCAATGTTCTTCGGAGTTGCCAAGGTCGTTACGCTGTCCGTAGCGAAGATCGTGATTCGAGAAAAATTTAACATTAAAGGGAACGCTAAAAAGATTTTATACAAAGGCCTCCCGAAGAGAGTAAAGAGTAAAGAGTAAAGAGTAAAGAGTAAAGAGTAAAGAGTAAAGAGTAAAGAGTAAAGAGTAAAGAGTAAAGAGTAAAGAGTAAAGAGTAAAGAGTAAAGAGTAAAGAGTAAAGAGTAAAGAGTAAAGAGTAAAGAGTAAAGAGTAAAGAGTAAAGAGTAAAGAGTAAAGAGTAAAGAGTAAAGAGTAAAGAGTAAAGAGTAAAGAGTAAAGAGTAAAGAGTAAAGAGTAAAGAGTAAAGAGTAAAGAGTAAAGAGTAAAGAGTAAAGAGTAAAGAGTAAAGAGTAAAGAGTAAAGAGTAAAGAGTAAAGAGTAAAGAGTAAAGAGTAAAGAGTAAAGAGTAAAGAGTAAAGAGTAAAGAGTAAAGAGTAAAGAGTAAAGAGTAAAGAGTAAAGAGTAAAGAGTAAAGAGTAAAGAGTAAAGAGTAAAGAGTAAAGAGTAAAGAGTAAAGAGTAAAGAGTAAAGAGTAAAGAGTAAAGAGTAAAGAGTAAAGAGTAAAGAGTAAAGAGTAAAGAGTAAAGAGTAAAGAGTAAAGAGTAAAGAGTAAAGAGTAAAGAGTAAAGAGTAAAGAGTAAAGAGTAAAGAGTAAAGAGTAAAGAGTAAAGAGTAAAGAGTAAAGAGTAAAGAGTAAAGAGTAAAGAGTAAAGAGTAAAGAGTAAAGAGTAAAGAGTAAAGAGTAAAGAGTAAAGAGTAAAGAGTAAAGAGTAAAGAGTAAAGAGTCAAGAGTAAAGAGTAAAGAGTCAAGAGTAAAGAGTAAAGAGTAAAGAGTAAAGAGTAAAGAGTAAAGAGTAAAGAGTAAAGAGTAAAGAGTAAAGAGTAAAGAGTAAAGAGTAAAGAGTAAAGAGTAAAGAGTAAAGAGTAAAGAGTAAAGAGTAAAGAGTAAAGAGTAAAGAGTAAAGAGTAAAGAGTAAAGAGTAAAGAGTAAAGAGTAAAGAGTAAAGAGTAAAGAGTAAAGAGTAAAGAGTAAAGAGTAAAGAGTAAAGAGTAAAGAGTAAAGAGTAAAGAGTAAAGAGTAAAGAGTAAAGAGTAAAGAGTAAAGAGTAAAGAGTAAAGAGTAAAGAGTAAAGAGTAAAGAGTAAAGAGTAAAGAGTAAAGAGTAAAGAGTAAAGAGTAAAGAGTAAAGAGTAAAGAGTAAAGAGTAAAGAGTAAAGAGTAAAGAGTAAAGAGTAAAGAGTAAAGAGTAAAGAGTAAAGAGTAAAGAGTAAAGAGTAAAGAGTAAAGAGTAAAGAGTAAAGAGTAAAGAGTAAAGAGTAAAGAGTAAAGAGTAAAGAGTAAAGAGTAAAGAGTAAAGAGTAAAGAGTAAAGAGTAAAGAGTAAAGAGTAAAGAGTAAAGAGTAAAGAGTAAAGAGTAAAGAGTAAAGAGTAAAGAGTAAAGAGTAAAGAGTAAAGAGTAAAGAGTAAAGAGTAAAGAGTAAAGAGTAAAGAGTAAAGAGTAAAGAGTAAAGAGTAAAGAGTAAAGAGTAAAGAGTAAAGAGTAAAGAGTAAAGAGTAAAGAGTAAAGAGTAAAGAGTAAAGAGTAAAGAGTAAAGAGTAAAGAGTAAAGAGTAAAGAGTAAAGAGTAAAGAGTAAAGAGTAAAGAGTAAAGAGTAAAGAGTAAAGAGTAAAGAGTAAAGAGTAAAGAGTAAAGAGTAAAGAGTAAAGAGTAAAGAGTAAAGAGTAAAGAGTAAAGAGTAAAGAGTAAAGAGTAAAGAGTAAAGAGTAAAGAGTAAAGAGTAAAGAGTAAAGAGTAAAGAGTAAAGAGTAAAGAGTAAAGAGTAAAGAGTAAAGAGTAAAGAGTAAAGAGTAAAGAGTAAAGAGTAAAGAGTAAAGAGTAAAGAGTAAAGAGTAAAGAGTAAAGAGTAAAGAGTAAAGAGTAAAGAGTAAAGAGTAAAGAGTAAAGAGTAAAGAGTAAAGAGTAAAGAGTAAAGAGTAAAGAGTAAAGAGTAAAGAGTAAAGAGTAAAGAGTAAAGAGTAAAGAGTAAAGAGTAAAGAGTAAAGAGTAAAGAGTAAAGAGTAAAGAGTAAAGAGTAAAGAGTAAAGAGTAAAGAGTAAAGAGTAAAGAGTAAAGAGTAAAGAGTAAAGAGTAAAGAGTAAAGAGTAAAGAGTAAAGAGTAAAGAGTAAAGAGTAAAGAGTAAAGAGTAAAGAGTAAAGAGTCAAGAGTAAAGAGTAAAGAGTAAAGAGTAAAGAGTAAAGAGTAAAGAGTAAAGAGTAAAGAGTAAAGAGTAAAGAGTAAAGAGTAAAGAGTAAAGAGTAAAGAGTAAAGAGTAAAGAGTAAAGAGTAAAGAGTAAAGAGTAAAGAGTAAAGAGTAAAGAGTAAAGAGTAAAGAGTAAAGAGTAAAGAGTAAAGAGTAAAGAGTAAAGAGTAAAGAGTAAAGAGTAAAGAGTAAAGAGTAAAGAGTAAAGAGTAAAGAGTAAAGAGTAAAGAGTAAAGAGTAAAGAGTAAAGAGTAAAGAGTAAAGAGTAAAGAGTAAAGAGTAAAGAGTAAAGAGTAAAGAGTAAAGAGTAAAGAGTAAAGAGTAAAGAGTAAAGAGTAAAGAGTAAAGAGTAAAGAGTAAAGAGTAAAGAGTAAAGAGTAAAGAGTAAAGAGTAAAGAGTAAAGAGTAAAGAGTAAAGAGTAAAGAGTAAAGAGTAAAGAGTAAAGAGTAAAGAGTAAAGAGTAAAGAGTAAAGAGTAAAGAGTAAAGAGTAAAGAGTAAAGAGTAAAGAGTAAAGAGTAAAGAGTAAAGAGTAAAGAGTAAAGAGTAAAGAGTAAAGAGTAAAGAGTAAAGAGTAAAGAGTAAAGAGTAAAGAGTAAAGAGTAAAGAGTAAAGAGTAAAAAGTAAAGAGTAAAGTTTCTATCAAAACGGCATCTTCCAGCGTGGTAAGGCCAATTTTTCTTTTCTTGGGCATCATGGATGTAGTTCATTACGTGGAATAAATAAAGAACGTGTTTTTGTGTTTTAAAAACCACATTGATTTTCCAACACTTTTGCGTCAGACTAAATAGATAAATGTCTTTAAAATCACTGTGTGTGAATATTATTTACACTCTGGAAAATTTATTTGCATGGCATCCGTTTCATGGACTCATTTGAGAATATTTTGTAGAATAGGGTTCTTGGGGAAAGTCAAAACACTGTGTATTTTCATGTACCTCAATGTATTTCTTGTGCTTCTAAATGATTTCACATACGAAATAAGAATAAGTTATTGACTAATATTTTTTCTAAATATTTTGTTTGATAATATGTCGAATTGCATAGCAAAACATGATCAATTGGAAACTGCGCCTCCGAAGAGTAAAGAGTCTATATTTTTCAATTTTATGTTTTTCATGACGAAATGTCAAAATTTGAAAAGTGGTTCGAAACTCCTCACGATTTTTGAAAACGAATTTTCAAATTCCGCAAACGTATCGTTTTGCTTCTAGTATAATCTTTATTTCGCAATTTAAAAAAATACGTATTTCGTATTTTGTCAAAATCAAAGTGTGGTTCGAGATTTCCCCCTTTCTCCTAACATTTTGTTGCAATTGTAAGAACTCGCTAAATTTACATTAGCCGTGAATCAACTAAGTAGTAATGCAAAAAAGTTTGCCTCGACAGGCCCAGTGGTCCTTGAGTAGATTAAATGATGTAAGCGATAAATTAAATCGAGTGTGGGCGACAAATCGTCGCTGTGGCTAGGATCTGTGGAATTTCCAGTAATCAATCTTGAAGCAAGATACAGTGGTAGGAAAGCTTGACTCCCATAATTATGTAGAGTTATTGTTGGCTTGGGTAATCCTGTCCTCAACCGGCAGTTGACTTACACGTGCATCGTGATATATCTAGTACATGGGACAGTTGTGCGTTGCAGAGACTCAGGAATGTTACTGAAATTAATAAATCATTATGTCTGCCAATTGAAGCTGCTACTGATGTTATTTATTTATGCAGGATAAAAGCATGAGCGTGGTCCGTACGATGTTGAATCTGTTCCGTGCTTAGTATTAGACTGCATATTGCTTGAATACCTTAAAAATGTAGGCTGGAAACTAGTGCTCTGGTTTACAGTACAATAATTGATTTAAGAAAATGGACATTGGAAGAATTATAACGGATTAAACATACTAAATTTGTTCGAGTAGTAATTGTAGAATTTAATCTCAAACATTCATCGAATTGACTAGAGCCTTAAGTACACTCTCCCTGGAACCATCTAGGTTTAAACTCAAGTACATGCGATGATCAAAAGCACTGTTTATTAAATATACATTCAAGGCAACCAGCGCTCTCCGATCGGTAAGTATGATTTAGAAGACACATTTGGTCCGGCTACTCGGAAATTCCTGTCTGTCATCCGACGAGATAGGGTGACGGAGGATTTGGGGGTAAATAGTCGTTCCGGTTTAGACCGTTCAGCATTCTACCTATCTGATAGTAGGGAATGCTTGAATAGCATGTCTCCTGTTTTCCTACCGGGCTTGCACACAATCAGCAACCAAAACAAAATAGTGTACACACAGTAGTTGCATTTTATGATTTATTAATGGTGTTACTTTAGTAAACGGACACGTGGTAAAAATGGAACTGGCATACAGAATCTCTTGCATGGTGAGATGTAGTCCAGAAACAGATCTGGCAGCAGTACATTTTCGTTTTATGTTTGTTGCGGTCGTAAATGATGTAGTAGATTGTAAATGTTGAAACCTGTTCGAAGGATGCTGAAAATTTGATTACAAAACTTTTTGCTGGGCTGCTGGACAGTTGAATACGAAATATGTGCTGCTTCTAGTGCCTTTATCATTCAATATGGTTTTGCCTCCGGATTTTCTTTACGTGCGCTGGGTTTTCGGGCATTAAAATTACATAACACTCGCGTATTACTAAACACCGATTAGTGAACAAAACATTAATTTTATCCTAATCGTATAACATACTGGCTGCATCATTCTCAAAAGTAGGTCAGCAGATCCTCTGGTAAGGCTGCGATGTTTTGAAAATCGGATTAAATTCTCCTCCGCTCACTCGGTTATCATTTTATCAGTGGTGGTATTAAGTTTATTGCCCTCGTTCTACCGTTGCTACACTGATGAAGTCTTCACCACAGGCCTACATTTGTGTATGGTTGTAGTTGACCTTTACATCGATGATCGTTTGCCATTGCGTATGATCGCTTCACACGCAGTATTGTTGTGTTGTGGATTGAATGCTCCGACAACGTTGGCTGAAGATTAGCTGAGGGGTTGCATCTTTGGGTGGACTATTGTGGTTACGGAACAATGGTTGTCATTTGGTGTAGTATATTCACGATTTCAATATTTTAGTTGGTTTAACGCAAAACTGCCATGCAGCAAATTTTTGCCTTTCTGTTCTGTATAGAAACACTCAGTTGGACGAGATAAAAAATGTCAGTGTGAGAGTATGATTGTGTGTGTGAAACTTTCAACACTTAATTTTTCAACACTGTTGAACTGATTTCATTCACGGCACATTCGTTTCATTCATTTCACTTTTCAATGTGTTTTTTTTCATTCAGATATTGCAGCTAACAGAATTAAGTTAACCGATTTCGAAAAGCATGAAAGCTATCATCAGGCTATTGGCGATCATTTCTATATTATTTCTATCAGAGGTGATTAAACGGGTTACGACAAAACTAAGATTAGTTGGAAAGCTATTAAAGACTGTCCCAGAAAGTATGGACGCAACCGAAAACCACTGCCATTTCGCCATAGTTCAGAATCTGTCAATTTTTATGGCTGCGTCCTGTTGTTTACACTCTTCTCTAACCACTTGTGTAGTTGTTTATTCATTTTCATTAGTTTGTTTCGAAATGCGTGGACTTTCTGCAGAACAACGTCGAAAATTTGTGTACAAATGGTGCACAGAACGCGTCACTTAGAAAGATAGCAAAAATGGAAGGAGTAAGTGAAAAAGCCGTGCAAAATGCAAGTTCGGTGAGGATACACCTTTGAGGATAAACCGAAAACGGGTCAAAAAAAAAGGTCCTGCTAACCCTCAGTTGGATAAACGTATACTGAAGGCGTTCGAGCAAAAGAAGAAGGTTTCAGTTCGGGATGTGGCCAAAAAAGTGGGCACTTCGAAGTCAAATGTTCTTCGTGTAAAAGAACGTTTGAATCTTCGAACCTATAAGAAGCAGAAACAACCAAACGTATGCCGAAGGTTCGAAAGCTGTACAATACGATTCATGCTGGAAATTTGAACTGCATAATCATGGACGACGAAACCTACGTGAAAAACGATTACAAATCCTTGCCGGGATCACAATATTATACGATGCGAGAAGAGCAAGTGTTGAACCAGTCCGAGACATCGATTGAAGTCGAAAAATTTGGTAGGAAAGCTATAGTCTGGCAAGCAATTTGTAGCTGCGGTAAGATTTCGAAACCCTTCATCACCACTGCTTCAATGAACAGCGAAATATACATCAAGGAATGTTTACAGAAACGACTTCTACCCATGATTCGAAGCCACAAGGATCCTGTTGTCTTCTGGCCAGATCTTGCTTCTTGCCACTACTCGAAATCAAAGGTAGAATGGTATACTACCAAAAATATCACTTTCGTCCCAAAAGACATGAATCCACCAAATTGCCCACAACTTCGACCAATTGAGGAATTTTGGGCATTAACGAAGGCACATCTTAGGAAACATGTCTCGGCAGCCGAAATCATTCAACAGTTCGAAAAAGATTGGGAAAAGTGTCAAAACTTGTCGCCAAGAAGTCTGTACGGAATTCAATGAGGAACGTTCGCAAGAAGGTGCACCAGCTAGTCTACAATGGCTAAGTAGCAAATGTTGAGAATAATATTCTGTTGTTGTAGACTAATATTATCAAAATAACGAATAAAATTTGAATATCTAACACTTGTGAATTATTTACAGCGAAATCAAAGTGCGTCCATACTTTCTGGGACAGGCTTTATAAGCCATGAACATGAATTAAGGTCGGATTTGTCATGTCGAAAATTTTAGGAGGCTCCTGAAATTATTAGACACATTAGAAAGCTACAATTAAATCATTGATAAAGTTCGAAAACCAAATGGCTGATATTTTCTATGTGAGAGATATAATTTTATAAGTGACGTAAGTGCCACTTCACATTTTTTCTATCCGTGAATTTTTTCCAAAGATGACAAAGCCGATTTGGACAAACTTCGGTTACACTGTGATCACTAATCACACTCAAAGGGATCATGGAGAACACCTCCGGTTCAAGATACATAATCGTATATATAACGTAATCAACAAAGCGCAGAGGACCGATTGTACTACCACTCGACACTTTTCGTTGAAATTTCCAAATGTCCTTTTTTTTACAAGGTGAAATGCATTTACGCACAGAGTGTGGGACTCTCCACAGGACTACCCGGTAGATATTACTTCGGGGTGGAAGGCTATCGGTGCTCAAAGCACCCTTCCCGGACTTATGCATCGCCATGGACGTCTGCGTCGTTCTCTTCTACTTTTAGGCCATTTATCTGTCGACTTTGAGCCACTCGTTTCGCTACAGGGAATCGACCAGGAGGATGTCGAGGTCGGTCCGGCGATTCCGGTTGGAGCTTAGCTTCCGGTTCGTTGGGGCCTCTACGACCCAGGGCTGGTCTACGTCACGAACTACTCGGCTAATACCCGACGATGGATCTAACCTATACTGACGGGAGAGCTCCCCGACGATGAAAGGTTCCCCGCGAAAGATGTTCCCGAAATCCGTGAACGGTTTGAACGGCAGGATGTCTGGGTCGGTCCAGTGATTCCGGTTCGAAGATGACTTCCAGTTCACTGGCGCCCCGACGATCCATACCGGAGCTACATCGCAATCTACTCGTCTAATCCCCGGTGAAGGATTTAGACTACACCGACGGAGAGTTCTCCGACAACGGAAAAACTCCCGAACCGACGCTTGTTCGCTGATCCTTCTTTAGCGGCCGGCGGTCGCGGCTGCCTGTTGTTCTGCGCTCCAATTCCGCTGTAAGATGCCCGTGATCTGGGAGGTCGTAGTCGACACTGCGTTCCAGTTCTTCTCACTGTGGCACATCTTCCAGACTAGGTTCTCTAGTGAGACCATTCCTTTGTGTCACAAAGCGGAGACAGGCAAACAGAACGGGTTTTACCGTATCAAGCACATTTGGGCAGCCAGGGCAAGCAGGAGATGCCGCATAGCCGAACCTGTGGAGGTACCACCTAAAACAACCGCGACCTGTGAGGAACTGCGTCTGGCCAAAGTTTACTTCGCCGTGGGGTCTGTCGATCCATCCGGAGACTCTTGGAATGAGCCGATGTGTCCACTTGCCCTTGGTTCAGGTGTCCCATTTTCTTTGCCACTCGCGTAGTGAGGCTGCGTTGTCAGTCCTACGGGCGTTCCTGTCCCTCAGCATATTGTAGCACTCCGCGACCTCCTTGATGAGCAGTCCTGTAGGCATTATGCACGCCACCACGCAAGCTGCGTCTCCAGATACCGTACGGTACGCACTGTTCACACGAAGAGACATGAATCTGTGCGTGCTCTCCAGTAATTTTGCGTTGCGTTCCACCCGGAGAGCCGACACCCATACCGGGCTGCCGTACTTGAGGATCGAAACTGCCACTCCTGCCAGTAACCTATCAATTTTTGGAACACGCAAAACTTCTTATGCCTTAGCACGGTTATTCAATTGACGAAGAAAGGCTTGAAATTTTGGTTTCCTCAAGAATTTGTTTTCAAAATGAAAATTCACCGTGTAGTTCTAAATTTTCTCAAATATCGCTATAGTTGAGTTTGTTTGAAAGTTGCACAAATGTATTATTTATTCATAATTTCGCTTCCGGTAATGTTATTGAAAAAGCAACAAAAGAAGTCTTAAGAGCCTTCCAAATCCTTTAGAAGTTAATCAAGATTTTATATTTGAATGACAATATATCATTTATATCATTGGATATTGGAAACGGTACATTGATAGCTCAAATCGTCAATCTATAAGTACAAGTTTACAAATAATTCGATTTGCGCAATCTTTTGAAATTCTGTACAGCCTTGAATGGCTATCGACGAGCGGCCAGGGATCGAGTAAGTTGGAGACGTACTCTAGATACGGTGCAGGACATGCCAGGTAGGATGAGAAACAAGTTATATATAGCTACCAAATCATTTACCGATCAAAATTATGAATGAAATTCGCCTAATGTCGATCTCAATTCTTTCTTCTCAAACTAAAGTTTATTCAGAATGGTTCATCATATTGAGATCAATGTCATTTTTAAAATGTCCGGAAATATCAAGTAAAGTAGAACAATTGAGTTTAGTGGAAATATGCCAAATGTTTGGGCTCAAACATCGTTTAAAAAAATATCTAATGGCCATCTTTTCTATCAAAACGTGTGAAATGAATTCATAACGAATCGCTATATGTATGATTCACGCTTCCAATATGACCCAAATTTTTAGAGAATGTTTAGTAGGGAATGAAGCCGATTGATTTAAACTTATTGGAATATATTCTAATTGCACTCGCATTTCAATGACTTATAAGAATCTTATACGGATTAACAATTGGAATTATACGAGAAATCTTCTTATTCGACATTCCTATCTGCATCAAAATTCATATATTTTTATAAACACCATAATGATTAATCTTGTTAGAAATCAGTTGGATTCAAAGTAAAAGGGAAAAAAGTCTGTAATAGTCATACTAATAGTACTAGTGGAATAAATTCGAAATTGATCTCAAATTAAATTTGATGGCTTGAATTAAATAAGACCATAATATCTAAAATTCCTATGCTACGCTTACATACGATCGACATAAACGTGAATGTAATGAACATTTAGGAATTTGATACTAATGTAACCGATTTGTGCTAGAAGTTCAAAAATTGTTTTATATTTTCTTCGGCATTGAGCAGCTTTTTCCACTTAGAAGATTTCCTTGAACAAATTGAATGTAAACCCAATCAGAAAACAATTAAACAATTGCATTACCAATGTTTAAAACGGCCGAGCCGGGTAGATGCGATGAAACGCCTGGTTTCCGTTTGAATTAAGCTTTATCACAAACTCAACTGGAAAATATTGCTGATTCGAATCTGGTATCTAGAGAGATTTTTCTGTGAACTTTCATCATTGCTATTCTAATTGCATCTAATTTTGCAAATAATCTAAACGTTTTGTGAAAATCTGACAGTCGAGTAGTTATTTATTTTATTGTCAAAGCTAGCTCTGCTCGGTTGATTTCAACAGTTTTTATGGTTGTTTTCAACAGTTCGATATTTATTTTGAGACATAATTTCGCTACAAAGCACTAATATTAGATCTCTAATAAAAATCATTTCTGGGAAATTTCTTTTTATATTATCCATGAATCAAAATTTGGAAATTTTGAATAAATTTGGAGTACAAATTAGTTCTGTACGTTTTCAAAAGATGGCTCCGGCGGTTATGAACATTGAACAGCAACAGCTGATGTCGATAGTTTGAAGAGGTTAGTTTGAAGTTTGAAGAGATCATTAATATTAATTACATATTGCTTCGAGTTAAAAAAAAATCTTGTTTTCACTGTGTTAGTATAAGCAATTTTGTTCTGTTTTAATTGGTAGGAGAGTGCAGATGAAGCGCATCAAATTCTTGTGAATTTTTACGGTGATAATGCTCCAACTGATAAATCATGTAGGGAATGGTTTTGACGTTTAAATAATGGAGATTTAAGCGTTGAAGACAGGCCTTACTCTGGACAACACAAATAATTCGAAGACAAACAGTTGGAGGCATTACTCGATTTAGATCCGAGTCAAACGCAAGAGGAGCTTGCAGAATCATTGGAAATGACTCCACAAGCAGCAATTGATGCGTTTGAGCCGTACATTACGAGAGGAACGTCCGGAATACAAGCAAAGACATGGTAAAGTTATTCTCTTGCAAGATAACGCTCGGCCTCATGTTGCAAAAGTCCTGGAATAACAGTTGGAAACGCTCAAGTGAAACAAGAACACCCGTATTCTCCTAACATTGCACCTTCTGATTATTGGTTGATTCGACGGATGCAGCACGACCTGGTAGGCTATCGATTTACTTCTTTTGCAGAAATCGGAAATTGAATTCAAACTTGGATCACTTCAAAATACGATACATTTTTTTCGAGATGGAATCCAAAAATTGTCTGAGAAGTGGAAAGAAAGAAGTAACTAGCGTTGCTTTGATCATTCTTGTAATTTTAAAAATAATGGATTTTGTACCTAAAAAAACGGTCCTTATTTATTTGTACACCAAATGTTGTTAATCGTTGTAAATAAATTCAACTGAGTCGAAGATTTAGTTAAAATTTGTTACTCTACTAAAACATATAACTATTGAAATGTTACATTTTCACCAAAATTTTAACTCTATCGTAAAATGGTTCTCAGCTTAAGAAACTAGAAACTGATACAGAATATTTTCTTTTGACAATTTTTCGATTAAATCATTTTTCGATTATCAAATAATGTGTGCATAATATGAACCTAATCCCTCACTGTACGATATTCCTTTAAGAAATGGTAGTGTGCCAAATTGAGCCTAAATAACAAAAAGTGGAAGTGCACAATAATATGATTAGACCATTTGTTATGTTATAGTACGTTCACACTAAACAGTAAAACGGAGGTTTGAAGTTATCGTGATACCCGTAAAATAGTTTTAATGCCATAATATGAACATAGTATTAATTTTGCCGTCACTTACGCTTCTAATATTTTGCTTTTGTCATGAACTCTTGTGATAGCTAAAGTGTTCCACACCCGATCATCAAGCCCAAACATGTTTATAATGAAAAGCTTTTTTCGTAGCAAGTGCTGCTTAACTATTGACTAAATATAGCTTACTAGTGAGTAGACATAACTCACTGTTCAGTATATCGTTCTCAATTTATTATTACAGATTTGCGAGTAAGAGGGTTAAGAGCAGAAATCGACTCATAACAATCATATTCTAGCTGGAAATAAACACAATTTAAGTTAAAAGAAACTACTAAGCCTTTTGTTGGTTTAAAAAAGCTTGCGTGTATTCAAATCTAGGACGAAATTCTTTTCCCACCTCTCGTAAACATACGTCACAAGTTGACACCGAGAATTTTTTTATCAACTGTAAAAGAAAAATAGGTCGTTGATTGAAATCTCAAAGAAATGAATAAGTAGTTTCCCGTGCAGGTTCCTGCAATCTTTTACAATCCATGGAACTGCTATGGAACATCATCTGAGGATACTGGAGACTAATTTAGCCTAAATTGCCACTGTACCATAATGGTAAACAGTTTCGCGAATTGAGGAAAGTTTGTGATTCGAAAGTTCCTTCGGAGGATTACAGTTTTTAAAAACCTAACTTTTGTTTTATTTGCATTTGGCTGCTTCAACCCGTTCTTCTTTGGTTATTTATAAGAACTAAACTTAGACGTAGACTACATTACATCATAACTAATCACGTTAATTCAATCAATGAGACTGAAGAACCCATCTTCCATCTTAATTGTTTGTTTACAATAAATATTAGTAAACTGTGTTTTTCCGTGAGCAACTCTTTGGGTCATTGGGATCAAATGGCAACTCTTCTACTTTGACTTTTAATTTATAAATTCACTAAGATAACGTAACAGTAGTAATAGTATTTCCGCCGGCGATATCAATACTGAATAGTCATCCTGTCAGTAAATTTGACACCAGTGCTGTGTGAGAAAACATTGTATCTATCCTACCCTTAACTCGCACGTCCCACAGAATGGTAAACAATGCCAAACTTTATGAATCACACTGCTAAGAATGGTAGGTATTTTGGTAGCGAAGAAGTATCTACATACTTCTAGGCCCGCGAAACCGTCACGGCTCCCAGCATCCGAAAACGAACAGAAATACATCTCAATTAACATTATCGTCCTAATTGACCGCGGCATTTTTTGACCAAGAAGTGTACCGTACCTGGTGGGCTCTCAATCTTACCTGGGCTCATTCATCTCCGAGTTCAAGTTTTATTACACTTCAACTTCGGGTTCCCCGTTTGTGCTTACTTTCCCTCCATTGTTGCTATTCATTATTTCTGAATTGATTTCGTAGTTTGACGCTAATTGCCACCATTTTTCCACCAAACCGCCATCGAGGTGTGTTAGGGATTCCAGTGGAATAGGCTTATATACAGCTGTGTGTTAGGACCAGAACAAAGGTCCGCACACAATCACAAGTCGATGGCGGAGTTCTTTGCTTTCTTTTCATACTGAGGGGTAATAAAACACTTTTGAGAGCTTTCCTTTACTGTGTTTCGCTGGTGGTGGCTATTGTTTCACGGTATGATAATGGCAATGATGATAGTGCTCGGAAGGAATCTTTTGAAACTGTTGTTGTTAAGGGTGTTGCTTGTGTTGAATTTGTAATGAAATCCATCACAAGTGGTTTCTGTTCCATTCATCGGAATAATTGCACCACCGTGAAGATGCATCGCAAACCCAGTGGATATTGTGAGGGTGAAATGATTAAAAATTCATGTGCCGGATCAATGGCCGTGCAAACCGGGTTTTACATTTGTCGTGATTATGGGGGGTTTCCTTCTTTTGTCACTTATTAATCCTTTATACCGATTGGTATCGTCGGAATTAATTTACTATGCGCACAATGCGAACATCTGCCCGAAAAGTGAGAGCACACAATTTCAGAATTTCATCCTCATGAGATTTTAGTGGAATTTCGAGTCAACGACTTCCACTACGTATGTCTAATAATATTATCCCGTAGATTATTGCGTATTAGACACAGCTTAACGTTTGATTTGATCTTCAACAAATGTTATTTTTGATATTTGGTTGTGACCAATGATCAATTACAAATGTATTATTGCTGATACTTTTGGATATGCGATAAAATATAAAAGCACTGAAACCCGCTTTTGTGAACTAAACTGATTATTCTAAATAAATTTATGTCAGAAATTATTAACACACATTCGTGTCGGAAATTATCTAAATGAAATACATGTTATATTGAGACTACTTAATTGAGAAGAGTAAGACACACCACTAGGTCCACCCTTTTCGAACGCGCGCACCTTTTAGACTAATAACATATCATTTCCAAAAGCATCTTTATAAAAATTGTTTGGAGGAACCTGGCCTTAAGTTTTTTAATGGTTTAATTGAGATAAATATTATTGGAAACTATATTGATAAGCATGTTATGTATTTGTTGGATGTTTGTAATTTGTTAAAACTAAACACTAAAATAAAACGTGTTGGAGAAAGAGATACGAATATTGTCATCTCTAGCGAGCTTTTTCTCGCTTCTAATAAAAAAGTAAATGAAACTGAAATAAATTTGTAGACCATCAATAGAATATTGAATATTGCAATATAGTATTCAAAATGAGTTTTACCGGCTCCGACTGTTTTATTTGCACTCGCCTAGCAAGTGCCACTGTATCGCTTTATATTACCAATTACCGGTCAAGCAGATATGTTCTTCTATGGGTTCCCAAAGTGGGGTCGGTATCTTTTTTGTGGGGGTCGACGTAAACGAAAACTGACGAGGTCTAGAAATCGACTCTCTATTGTTTGATATAAGTTGCTATTTGAATGTTTACGCTAAAAAAGTTGTGTTTATTTGACTATCCGCAGAAATTGGTAAGTATTTTACATCAATATTAAAAAAGCAAGAAATTAAATTTTCAAAGTAATTTGTTGATGGGGGTCTGACCAATACAAATATTTGTATTTGGTCTGAGGCCTAAGTTAATTTTAGTAAAGGGGTCCATGGTCCAAAATAATTTGGGAACCCCATGTTTTATGGTATTGCCGATTAACGCATTGTGATCTAATGTTTCTCGGTTCAAGTCGTTTTGTTGCTATGGGTTTTTTATTTATTATTTCATTAAACATGTTCTTGCATATAAAAAGTGTGAAATGCGACGCTCCATTTACGTGCATCTTATAAGTTATAAAATCACAAAATATTTTCGAACTGTGTGGCGTTTTGCTCAAATCAACCAAGAAGCAGGTAATTTCTGTTATCTTTTATACTATGTAACTTAATAATATACAATCAAAAATCCATTATTCAATTAAAGTAAGTGAAATTTCGTACTATAAAATATGAAAATGTTCCAAAACCTGAACCTGGGTTCGTACATCAAAATAAATAGGGAAACTTACTTAGTTATTTTGTATGGACAATGGAATTTTCCACTGAAAAAGTCGCCAATGATTGCTAGATCATCGATAGGTGTTTGTCGCGCAACGGGTTTGCTTAAGAGTTTGGTCGTCGAAGAAAAGAATACTAGATCGTTGAAAAAATTGTTTGGCGAGCAACGAGATATTTTTTGTGGAGATTTCACATGCATACTTGATGGATGTGAATCTTCATTTCGAATCACGTGCTTAAATGGGTATCAAAGTTATTGCTTACTAATGTCGTTTTCGATTGAAAAAAAGTTTTGATATCATTTACCAGTTGATGAATTGTGGTCAATGGAGTCAGATGAATATTATTGGTCATTGCGGGGGCAAGATTAACATATCAGATTTTTTTTCATGAATCAATGAAAAGACTGTGCTGTAGAAGCGCTAAGGTCAAACTAAGAGATTTTCCTTGTATTTTTCTTTCTAATTATTTAGATTAGACTAAGCGCACACAGTAAGTGGTTATTACATATTAATGTTCAAGATGATCACCATAATGAAATGAGACTGTTATTTCATGTATTCTGTGAAGAATGTTCAAACTGGTGAGATCAATATTAAATTACAATTAAAGCGTCGTCTCCAAGCAATCAAAAGTTCCACAGTAACTGAAAATATCCACTTTATTAGAGCTCTAAAATACGCATGGTACTTTTTGATAACTTGAACGTACAGAAGAGATTCTGAGAAAAATTTCTCACTGCTAAAAAGCTGTACACACCGAATTATTTTTACGGATGTCGGTACAGTTTTATTGACTTTCAAACAGCTGAATATTCGGTAATCCGGTCAGTAAAAGTTATATTTGCTGAATGATCGGTAGAGTTCCACTGAACTTCGATCTGTCATAATTCTAATGACTTCTTCATCATTCAATACCGACGTTTTTTGGTAAATTGTATTAGAGATCTGGGAAAGGAAGGAGCAATTTAGTTTTCAAAATATATTTCCATCCAATTAATTAATTTATTTGCATGTGATGAATTAATTGAATTACATTTGTTCTCCATAAATAATTTGTTCAAATAAAATGATCGGATATCTTTCGGATGCAATTCAGTAGAATATGGGATCACCCTTCATATTTTTAGAGTGCTGAAATAAAAAGTTGTAAAAGGCTTTTTGAATATATTCACTAAATGAAAAATTACCGCTAGGAATCAGTATTATCTATTTTTTGCAAGCAATTATTTCGCACCACTATTTTTTCTTTACAAATCTAAAAATTTTCACATTTTTACGTCCGAAAATTATGTTATTTGACAGATCTGTATTTCTGCTGATTGTGTAGTGATGGTTACTGAAATTCTTCATTATTTTTTATTAATTTTCCGAATATTGGTAAAACTTTCACTGAGTTCGTGAAGAGAAATGATATTTCAGAGTTGACAGACCGTGTCAGTAAATAATAAATAATCGTAACTTATACATAGGAGTTGGATAAATTTCACGTATCTTTCAGTAAAAATAATATTTAACAAATCGTTGCCGCGACAATTATTACCGAACACAAAAATAGACAATTTTGTGTATAAGAAACTGCTTCAAAGTTTGTTCTGTCGGGTGAACATTCACGTATGAGTAATTCCATAGAACGGATTGTTCAGAATAGAAATCTGTGCATTTGTTCAATTTTCGTTTAACAGAAGTCTTTCATATTTTCACATTAATCTTTGGTGATGTTTCTTCTTTTGGAGCTAAAGCGAGTGTGTGTCGAATTCCGTTGATTGTAGGTTAAGTAATCAGAAAAATAATGACGAGAAACGTTGACCACTTAGTCTTTTGACAATTCTTCTGACGAGACGAAGTTCGACGGGTCAGCTAGTTTAATATAATAAGTGTGCGTTTGAGTTATGTGTATATTCTGGCAAGCAACATGCATGAACTAAAGTATAATTCGACGTGACGTTATGACATATAAGAACACATAAACTAATGAGAGTTTTTCTTTGTTTAGCATCTCTTCTGTTAATAACTCCTTAACTTTCTAGTTTATTCACAAAATATTCATGTGGAAAGAAAGACAATATTTCCATTTTTCTAACAGTACCAGATATGTTGAAAGAGAAAGTAAGCCAACAGTATCTATCAATTGCTTTTAGGCCTTTTTGAAATGTTTACGTCGAATTGCTAATTAGTATTTTATTAGTGTTAAGATTGCTCACTTCGACTGATGGCTGAACCGATTTTGACCGAACTTAGATTCAAATGAAAGGTGGTTCCATACGTAATTCCTGAATTTCATCCGGATCCGACTTCCGGTTCCGGAGTTACAGGGTAAAGTGTGTTATCAGCCATTATCAGCCTACATTCGGATGCAGCAAACAGTTTAATCGTAATTTAGAGTGCGTGGTGGCCGTACGATTCGACTTTGATTATACCGGTTAGACCTACGCAATCAAAGCACTTTTTTATTCTGCATGTTATGCACAAACAATCTCTTGGTTTCTTTCAAAAACCGAAGAGAAAAATTTTGAATAGAAAACCACAATATTATACAGGGTCCGCCATCTAACTTTTTTTTTGAACTAGCGGTTATTTCGACATTGGTAACCTTAGTGTTACTTTTGATTTGACAGAAACTTCGTTTTATCCTTCCGCTGAACTATGGGAAAGCCTATGCATCCTCAGAGAGTGACGGTTTGGTGCGGATTTTGGTCTGGCGGCATCATTGGGCTATTTTTCCTCGAAAATGAGGCAGGAGCAGCCGTGCAGCCATGGCTAAAATGAAGCTGCATACAATCGAAAATGTACTAAAAACTGGACCGATCGTATGGCGTACTGCAAGGCCAGCCGAGGCAGCAATTTGAATGAAATTTTATTCCACAATTAACCGGATGGTTTGTACTTTAATATGAAAGAATAAATTTTGAAATCGGATGAACCGTTTGTGGTTTATTGCATGTTTAAAAAAAGTTACATGGCGGACCCTGTACATGAGAAAGGCATCATTATACCACTAGGTGTATTAAAACAGGTTTTTTTTTGGTTTCGTCGTCGACTCATTTGTGCATAGTGGTTCATGTTGAATAGATACGCCACACAGCAGTTCAACATTAACCGCTAAGCAGATGTTAATTGAAAACAGAAATGAAAACTGCATTTATTTCAAGAGGTCGAATTATTCGACAACTTATACCATATAAAAATATATACAGCTTCAGTAATTATACAGTTGTTTCCTCAAACGAAAAATAATAAAAACCTATTCTTATTCCACCTAGTGGTGTGATAATGCCTTCCTCTTCAATCGAAACAGTCCCATTGAAATATGTTTTGCATTTTTATTGCTATACTTTCTTACACTAATTTCGACTGGGTAGTTCACAAAAGCATGCTTCAGTGTTTATATCACATATTCGGCCACATTTCTCAGACCAAGCGTATCAGTAATAATACATTTGAATGTGATCGTAGGTGACCATCTGAAATAGTTATACGGTTAAAAATATATGTTGTACGATTATATCTCCGAAATTCGAAATGTCAGCCATTTGTCTCGAAAAAGCTTACATTTTTTTATATCGGTCAGGGTTTGAATTATTCATTCTCCGGTGAATGAACATACAGTTCCCGCCGCTATTGCCGAAGAATTTATTTTCAGTTTTCGCCAACAACAGATTGGCTCTTCAATGTCCAATGTTTCTGCGAGCTCCGAATGCTAACTGCTGTTAATGATGACTTTATGCCACGAAAACTGTTACATATCACTTTTTTAATTCGTGTCAAGTTAATAGAGAGTAAGAATTCTTAGTTATACTTGAATATTATAAACAGAAGCAGCAGGAGCGCAGGTTTATCGATGGCGATCTGATGGTGATCTCAGCAGATACTGTGAACAAACAAGCACTTCGTTTGCTGGGTGCTCGAGCGAAACTAACTCCTGCACTCTTGTTACTTCTATACATCAAATTCCTGCTAAATAGCGTTTTTATTGGGTTTAATCGAAATAGTGCATGAGAGTAAATCTACCAGGTAGATAAATATGGAATATTTTTTCATTGCGTATTAATATTACTATGTTGAGAGCTGCAAAAAACCCATGTCATCAGTACAGCAAAACCTTTATTCAAATAAACGCGCTAGCGGAGGCAGTGCACACAAAATGAATTCTGTGTAAACGAATTCGACAGTTAAGAATCAGTCATCAGTCTGTTGGCAAAAACTGAATATTTAATCTTCAGTACTATTTAGTCTAGTGAAGATATTTGCTTGCTATGAATTGCGCGGTTAGATATACTCTATTGCCGAGAGAAGGAGGAAAAGTGGTATGTGTGAATATGTTTGCTCTCTTCCATTATCGTGCATGGACATCCATTTCAATGAAAGAACTAAGCTCACACTTCCTCAAAAGCGACATAGTTCATAAAGCAGGTATCTTCATGAATATAACACGCCGTGAAGCATTTATACTTATCTTCACTGCTTCGTTCATCCAAACCCTGATATCGGTTAATCCATACACAAAAACCTGTTTTAATCAACCTAGTGGTGTAATTATGCCTTTCTCATATAACTCATAACATCAAAAATATTATTGTGGAATTCGCAAAAATAACTGTTCATTGAATAGAAATAGGAAAGTTTGTTCGGACTTAATCTAACAAACTCTACAAATACTGTTTACCCTGTAGCTCTGGAACCGGAAGTAGTATCCACAACGAATTTAGGTACCATATGAAACTGTAAGACTTTTCCTTTGAACATATAAGTTTGTGAATATCGATTTGGCCATTTTTTTGCAAAATTTTTTTTTATTCATCAACATAATCACCTTTTAGGGTGATACAATGGTTCCAACATTTTTTCCAATTTTTCAATACCATGTTTATAAAAAAATTTATCTTTCGCTTCAAAATTAGCTTCAGTTTCAGCGATGACCTCCTCATTTGAGCCAAATCTTTTTCCCTGGAGCATTTTTTTAAGGTCAGCAAAGAGCCAGTAGGCCAGTTTAAACTCGGCGAACCACCGAAAAATCGTTGCTTTTGATGGACAAGAGTCCGGATAACATTTTTCAATCCATTGTTTCGCTTGCACGGTGTTTTTACCCATCAAAAAACAATGTTTTATCAAAACACGAAACTCGTTTTTTCCATTTTTCAAACAAACTACTAAACGACTTTACTCCAACCTCGATAACTCAGCTGTTTCTGGTCGGATCGACTTAAAATTTTGACCCGTTTCAAGCAAAGGTTAGTACTCTAGAAAGACGTGGTTACTGGTTCACTACGAGCGCCATCTCTGCTTTAGTCTCGGGACTTATTGAGGTATTACTGCACGACCGGCTGTGATAATTTCATACTTTTTAAAATAAATTTGTATTCATTGACATTCGTTTATTCTTTCGGTCGCACTTATCATAGAATATGTAGCTAAAATTTTAGTCAACTGCAGCACCGTCTTTTACCAATATTACACACTGATAGTAGACATCCGTAACCGTTTCGATTTATTCATAGCTTGTACGAAATAAAACAAAGCACGCATCGTTCGTTTTGTGGCTTGTTCTTCCACCGTATCACTACGTACCGATGTTGTATATAATGTCATTCTATTCTATATGGCGATTTGAAAACTTTGACATTCATCGCCTTATAACTGCTGAACCGGAAGTCGGAATTAAATGAAATTTCACAGTAGCTTTAAAGATAATCACCCCTATTATGTATTTCGATCGAATCGGATTTTGTCAAACGAATGTAAAAACTCGAACTCGATCGAGCTACAGAATGCAAAATTTCGTATTCGATCGAAACAATCCGATTCGAACGAAATACAGAACCGGGGTGAATATGAGCTTTAATTTAAATCAAAATTTGTGAAAATTCGTTCATGCATCACAGAGAAATCAAAGTCCTTTTTTTGGAGTTTCCCCTCACCACTTTCGGTGCTCCGGAACAGGAAAAGAGGGGACCAGTAGTGCCAAAATAAGTTTTTATGACCACAAACTAACAAGCTCTGGGAAGTAAACAAAATTATCAGGCAGTTTAATGGGATTTGTACCTGTTTTTTAATCATCGTTTGTAAAAAAATACTCCTGAAATTGGTAATTTTCCACTTATCACGCTTTAGTTCCGGAACCGGAAGTCGGATCCGGATAGAATATTCTAGAAATTTTTAGAAAACTATAAAACCTTTCATTTGAACCTTAGTTTGTGAAAATCGGTTGAATCGTTTCAGAGAAAAACGAGTGTACACTTTCTCTCAAATTTTCACATATTACCATGTAACTCCGGAACCGGAAGTTGGATACTAATGAAATTCAATAGACTATGGGACTATTAGATCTTTGATTTAAATCTAAGTTTGTGAAAATCAGTTCAACCATCTCCGAGAAAAGTGAGTGTATATTTTTCCCTTTTTTCCAATATCTCCGGAACCGGAAGTCGGATCGGGGTTAAATTCAATAGAATGTTATGGGACCATAAGACCTTGCATTTGAATCATAGCTTGTGAAAATCGGTTCAGCCTTCTCCGAGAAAAATGAGTGCATATTTTTGTTACATACATACACCATACACACATACACACACACTGAGTCGAATGGTATATGACATTCGGCCCTCCGGGTCTCGGTTAAAAAGTCGGTATTCACAGTGGTTGCATAGCCTTTCTATATGACCGAAAATTAGTTTTGACGTTTACGTCACTTATGACATTATATCACCGGAACCGCAACCGTTTGAATTTCAAACCTGTTGAATGATCTTAGAGAAAATTGTGCGGTGAAAAAAGCGTTTTGTCATTTATATTATTATCCGGGAATCAGAAATGTCAGCCATTTTATATTCAAACTTAATCAATGCCCCAATGGTAGCATTCGAACGAGTCGAAGTTTGTTAAAATCGGTTCAACCATCTCTGAGAAAATAGAGCACAAAAAAATTTCGCATACACAGACACTTTCTATCTTCTACACAGCAAAGCAAAGTCCTGGCATTACATTCCTTTTGTGGAATTTTGCCTTTCTGTTTCAACAGACTTCTTCTACACAGACATCATTCTATTTATCTTGTGCATAACTCTAGAGGTCTCCGGAGCTCAGTTCAAAAGTTGGATTTTCCAGCAATTCTATTTCCTTTCTATTGAGATAAGCAAAAGTGCAATGAGTTCACAATTTAAAACTCTTCTTCAGACATCAACTCGTTTTATTTCTAACATCGAATCATATTCTGCCCTACAATTGACGAAACATGCCATTTTCTATTGCAATTGTTTCGATTCTCACATCTGCCGCTAGCAGACCTAGATTGGATTCTACCCGCAATCCAAATAATGGCCAATCGCCACGCTTCATGACGAATAAAGCAAATTCCTTATCCACCACCGCCATCAAACGCCGCCAAGCTAAGTTATGCCCATTCGAGCTGAAAATTTATGGAACTTCCAGCACAAGTACTAAATGGTCACGCTCGATTTGGAGTATTTGATAAATTTCCTACCGGTGGCCGGGTTTGGGACACAAGCAGAATCCGAATAAAATGAAAAGTAGATTCCATCAATCGTGTCCTCGCTTTCGGCTGGTAGCTTGTTGCTCTGCATCTGCTTCTGCGGGTGAACCGGAATGTCACACATTACTAACAACATTAGTTCTGGTGTTTCCCTTTTTCAGCAAATCTTGCTAGCAAGGCGGTGTCACAGGAGCATTAATTCTCTTATTTCTTCCCAGTATCATACATACGACCGCGATTCGTTCCTGTTGGGTGTCCTGGCTGCTCGGACTCGATAACACAACGGAGTGCGTCCTGGTTGCTATTTAGGCAGTGCTTTGAACCAATTTTCAACGGCCCGCTGCCGGTTGGTCCTATCTTCTTTACGATCATTCCGAACTTTTATGAATTCCTTCTTCCGCAACGAATCGCCAAATTTGTTGTCCTTTATTCACAACGGCATATTTCGTTCTCTTTACCAGGTCCGTTCCTTCTCAGTGCGTTCTTAGATAGGCTTTATTCGATGCCGGCGGGATCTTGTAATGCGCACTACGCGTAAGCAATTGAAGCTTAGTGAAGCAGCATGGGAACAGAAGATGAGGAAATAACAGAAACAGCCCAAGTTAATTTTTATATTCCAACGGATTGGATAGAAAGGCTTAGAATGCATTTCCCGATTGTTCTGCGCCGGGAAGTCACAAGCTGAGATATCCATTATTTAACTCGATTCCAGCGGTTATATGAACACACAAAGCTCACGAACTGCACTTCGAAAGTGTTAAAACCACGCGAGATAGCCTGCTGACTTTAATTAAGTTTTCTAATTCGATTTGGTCGACTCCTGTGGATTGGTAGATCCCCTGCTTCGATGTTAAGATGGGGATTGAAAGCGATGAGTGAAAATTATCACCACATATGATAGTTCTAAGGTGGGCCAGCAATGTGTTTGGAATCTTTCTGCTTCAAGAAAAAACGTTGTTCTTCTCGGTCAGTAAGGTCGTTAAAAAACGCTTTAGTTACTAGATGAAATGATTAGCTATGTGAATAGTACACGATAAAAGATGTCGTGTTTAAAGTATGTTTAGAACTGTAACATATAGCTCAAAGCTTTCCAACAGTCTGGATTACTTGCCGGTCTCGAAAAGGATTATCTTGATTATTTATGTTTCTTGAGAATTACTCCATCAAGAATATGATTACTAATGGATTACTCGGTTACTGAAAAAAAAAAATTATGCTGGATTACTTGTTATTACTTCGTGTTGATGAAAAATTAGTTCCACTTACACCGAATGACAAAACAGCGGCCAGTAATAGCGATTATCGCGGACATTGTTTACTGTACACGCAGATATGCAAATGAAAGCTGAACCAAAACAACGTCTGAAGTACCTATACAATTTATTCTAATCATTTAGATAAATGTAAATCGTATTCGGGAAAACTAAGTATGTGCATGCAGTGAAAATTAGAAAATCCAACAAGAAATCTTCTTCAATTTCCCCTTTCTCGCCTTTTTTCATACTCTGTTTTTATTCTATTATGCTTAAATTAATAAGCAAATTGTTTTCTAAAACACACTGAATCCACCTTTCAGTTAAGCAGTATTTTTTTCATAAGATTAATGATCATTATCAAATAAAATTGAAATTTTTTTATTGGTCTAAAAAAGGCTTTTAGGTCACAAAAACACTCTTTTTCGCTATATTTTATAACACTCGGAAAATCCTCTGAATTTTTCAGCCATTTTCAGTCTGCAGATAGATACAAGTTTTTCAAAGGTCTGTGTGTTTTTGGTTTTGGCAAATTTTTCAAATTTTCCATCGAAATTTTCCTAAAATTATCCGTGCGCATGGTAGTTGGACGATGGCCTTAATATATCACGTAAAGTATCAATCGTTTTTCATTTCCAAAAAGCACTTCAGAATTTTTATGAAATTGGAAATCAGAAGATTTCATGTAAAGGTATTAGTCCTATTTTTTGCAAAACATACTTACGACTTTTTGGTTTTCAAATTGCACTACATCGGTGCAGTGCTATACCTAGGCATAAATAAACGAATGAAAATGATGATAATATAAGCAGTAATGCTTGACAGAAATAAACGATTTCATTGCACAGAGCTACACCGATCTTTTGATGGGTGCTACACCGGTGTAGTGCAAATTATAAACGAAAACGCCATTAGTTTTCCGGAAATTACATTTTTCTAATTGATTAGTCTATTTCAAATGTTGCTTTGATTCAGTTATCATGTGCATATCTGTGTGTACAGTAAACAATGTCCGCGATGATCGCTACTGCTGGCCGCTGTGAAGTTCGGGCTGTAATTTTATTGTTTTGAGCAAGAGGATCTTCAGCTACTAAAATTCTCATAAAGTGATGTTTATTTGAAGGCTGTCATCCGGTGTAATCCTCTTTCATAGCGAGACGCGTTCTCTCGCCGCAGCAACAGTTAAAGACTTTCGTTTTTGAGCACCCCACCTACAGTTCCGGAACTAGTGACTATTCGCTTTTGATACATTGCAAAAAAATTTGTCGGTTTGGAATTCATCATGCCAGTGTTAAAACCATCATTAACAAGTTTGGGGAACACTATTCTTTGTATGAGCTACCAGGAAGAGACAGAAAACCCGGTTCTTCCAACCCGAAACTGAACCAGAAAGTTGTATCTCTAATCATGAAGAACAAATCAATCTCAATACGTGATTTGGCCAAAAAAGCAGGAACGAGTTTCGGTATTATCCAGCGTATCAAGAAGCGAAATCACCTGGAGACCTGCAAGAAGCAGAAAATCGTCTTTTGCAGTGTTCGGATGCATGCGTTTTGATGGACGATGAGACTTATCTAAAGGAGGACTCAAAAACCGTTCCAGGTCCACAATACTTTACTATCGTCGTTGGAGAGGATGTGAGCGATGCGGACAGGTCGATTCAAGTGGAGAAATTCGGTCGAAAGGTACTGGTATGGCAAGCAATATGTTCCTGTGGTTTGAAGTCAACCATTTTTTACACTACCGGAACTATAAATGTAGAAATCTATCGATCTGAGTGTCTCCAGGAGAGATTACTGCCTTAATATAAGAAGCATAGTACACCTCCACTGTTTTGGCAGGATTTAGCGTCGGCTCACTATGCCAAACCACTCTCAATTGACTTGCGGAAAAGGGTATAAATTTCGTTGAGAAAAATATCAATCCACCAAATTGCCCTTCCGCTTCAACCCATCGAACGTTTCGTGAAGAGGGCCTTCAAGAAGACTGGTAAGGCAGCTGGGAACATGCAGGTGTTCAGAGAAATTTGGACTCAAGCGTTAAAAAAATGCGATGCAACACTTGTCCGGTTTTGAAAATTTGTTTGTCAATAGACAGACACGTCTATCGCAACATAAATGAAATAGAAAAAAATTCAATTACACTTTGTTTATGACAGCTATGATCAAAAACGTAACAAAAAGTTTAAAGAATAAATTATCGAAAACTTCGTATTTTCGACATGTCTTTAAATTCAAAACGACGACATATGCATTTTTAATACCAATAGATTGCATTTGATACCAGCTATATGTTTTAGAAGAAATCAGTTTCAACTTTACTGAAAATGTCTCAAAAAATTCG